>NC_082720.1:5994090-6154639 GCF_030144855.1 Hypanus sabinus
AGCCGCGCACTTCCTTCACTCGGATCCAAATCTGTGAACTGGAGAAGAGATTCCACCGCCAGAAGTACCTGGCCTCGGCGGAGAGAGCGGCACTCGCCAAATCCCTCAAAATGACAGATGCTCAAGTCAAAACCTGGTTCCAGAACAGGAGAACTAAATGGAGGTGAGAGAGGACGGACTGGCCTGCAGTTTCTCGTGCCTCGAAATGGTGGATAAAGTTATCAGAGTATGGAGAGAAAGAGTGAAAATATAAAACAAAAAGAGAGGCTGTCATTGAAAAAGGAAGGCAACTTAGATGTAGATTAATAACTTAGCAATGAAAAAGCCAAATCACAGAATTGAAATCCATGCCCTTAACAGCCTGGACGTCGGGGAACAGAGGTTGAAGAAGATGGCTTTAACTTCCCCCATATTTAGTTAGAGACGAAGACTGCGCGCCAATAGGTAGATTTAAACGGGGGGGGGGGGGTATATAATTACTACAGTTCAGCTTGTAACAGGTGATGTACGAGATCTGGAAGAATACTCGAGTGATTTCAATAGAGTGGAGAGCGCGGAAAATACAGTTCAAAACGCAGTGACTGTGTGTCAATAATTTTAACTGATAAGTAAAGCAATAGAGTTATGAATTAAAGTGATTTTATTTCAAAGAGGGAGAAAAATTTACATTTAACACTTATTGAGTATCGTGTAGAGAAGGGGACAGAAATATATTTAGAAATAGTGTAAATGAAAGAGAGAAGAAAAGGTCCATATTAAAAATACAAGCGATACTGAGAGAGTGGTCAATTACATATTCTTTTAAACTGTGAGAGGAAAGCAGGTGGAGTACAATACACGAGAGTGACGCTGACGAAGTTAAATACAACAGATGACATAATCGAAGAACATCGGTGAGAAGGTCCAGAGTAACAGGGAGAGGAGTCGGGATAGAGGTTAAAGCAGTTGGAGTGGGCAGAGTGGGAACGCGCCAGAATCGGGTTTAATTTTACTAAAGAGAAAGAGATAGACAGATAGAGAGAGAGAGAGAGCAGAGAGAGAGAGAGAGAGAGAGAGAGAGAGAGAGAGAGGAGAGAGAGAGAGAGAGAGAGAGAGAGAGAGAGATCAATACATTTTTTTGAATTACAATCCAAAGAATTGAACTAGAACGACTATTACATAATGTTGTACACGAATAATCTATGTTCTGGACAGCAAGCATAGATTGCTGTCCAGAACGGAACTTCCAAATTGAAGCAAAGGGAACTTTTCTGCCTGCCCCATGTTGAGAAGTGAACCTGCGCGCAGTGCGATATAGGCTCCCCATTCAGTGAAAAAAGAGAACCGCAGATGTGTCTTGGCATTTTTGTACTGTGCTTTTATGTATGTAATTTTCATTTTATTTAATAATTAAATAAGACATGACTGTCTGTAATATCTGGCTTTGTACCGCAAAGCTGTTTTAATTAACTTTCCCACCAGTAATAACGCCTCTGGGGAAACAATTACTTTCCGAGAGTTGGAATAGGAATAGAAAAAAATCGGCTGAATAATAATGCAAATGTCTAAAAAAAAGCCCGAGAAGGAAGAGGCATTACCATTAAGGGTTAAATAAATCAAACAATTTAAGGAAATTATGTATTTTAAAAACTATAACCTCGCCCTCAGCTCTGTTTTGAAGGTATCTTTAAACTCCATTCAATTGACAAGAATCCGAACCCTTCTGGTTCTGTGTCTGCTGTGAACATGTTATTGATTAGATAGTACAACTAGGCAATTCATTCGGATATTGAAGGCAGACAATATCAAGACGGAAGGTTCTGTTACCATCAACGTTTGAAACGACTAACTGAGATCCACACACTGAATTTTTTCGTGATTTTGTCTACTCAGAAAAAGGAACATACTTAAATATAAAAAAAGAGATTGGCGTTGGAAGGAACTGAACTGTTTACAACACTGTGTCCCAACATAATAGATTCTAGACAAGATGATAGCATTTGTAATAACACCAGTAAACAGCAGCAACAGTCAGTGTTATTGGACAATCTGTTATCGACACTGACTGCTCTTCTTGCCGCCACACTGAACGGTGATAAAAAGGATTGTGTTTATTTCTTCTTGTGCTCCACAGTTATAAATCTGAAGGGCAAGAAAGTGCATGTTTGGCTTTTCTTTCTCTCTGACACAGTTGCCTCCGGTGAAATGAATGATAGAGATTATAGAGCAGGGCACTAAATCAGAGCTAAATATTTGAACCCGCTCCGCAAATTGATTACATCCGCGATTTATTATTAAAAACTGGGCACAGTAGGATCTTCGGTGAAATGTGTTTGAGCACGTGTCAGCGTGAGTGTTAGAGTGAGATGAGATCAGAGAGAATTCGCGCGCGTGTGTGTGTGTACATTAGTGAGTTTTTGTGTGACTTTCTGCCATATTATCTTTGCGAGAAACTGCGTGCGAAAATGTGTTAGTATCTTTGCTTGTCTGCTTGTGTTTGGAAGATGGGGAATGTGCACCAGAGAAAGTGCAAGAAAATATTGGGATTAGCATAGATGTGAAGACAAATCTGTTTCTGTTGTGGGATGTGTAGGTCTGTGAGCGAATGTTTGTCAGACTCTGTGGCTGGGCGGGGGGCGCAATGCATGCGCTGTAGAGTTACAGTATTTAAGGGTAGTGAGTGAAAGAATGTGGTTAATTCCGGTGTATTTGAGTGTATTTGTTAGTACGTTTATCTGGCTGCATCTGTGTGACTATTTTTCTGTGTGTGTCCAGAGTTCGCCCATCTCTTCCGATCTATCTCCGTGCGCGCACGTGCGACTGAACGATGTGTGCGCGCGCCTGTTTCGGCAGGGAGTCATCAGTATTTTGATGCTGAACAAATTAACTTTAAAAAGCGATATTTGAACAGATTACATCCGAACTAGTTACTTATACACTCAGTGATGATTTTAAGTACACCTGTACAGCGCTGATACCTAATCTGCCGAATCAATGCTGAGATGATCGGGAGGTTCAGTATGCGGAGGAAATGATCTCAGTGGCTTTGACCGTGGAATGCTTGTTGGTGCCGGACGGGGTGGTTTGAGTATCTCAGAAACTGCTGGTCTCCTGGGATTTTTACCCATATGTCTAAAATTTACAGAGCATGGTGCGGAAAACAAACAAAAAAATCCAGTTCTGTGGGCGAAGACGCCTTGATAATGAGAGAGATCAGAGGAGAAAGGCCAGGCTGGGTGAAGCAGACGGGAAGGCGACTGTAACACAAATAACTAGAAGTTACAGCAGTGGTGTGCGAAAGAACATCTCTGAATACATTGAAGAGGATGGACTACAGCAGCGGAAGACCGCTAATATATGCACACTAGACACTTTATTAGGTAAAGGAGGTAGTTAATAAAATTAGAAAATCAAATCCAAGAAAATTTTAAAATATAGATTGAATACAACCATGAAGATAACGATTTACTTCATTTGTCACACGTTCACACAGTGAAATGCGAGGTTTTGCGTTGAATCCAATAATCCGCGAGGATTCTGCTGATCGGCCTCACAAGTGCCGCCTTGCTTCAGGCGCTAACGGAGAATGGCGACAGCTCACTAACCGTACGACTTTGCAATATGGAATCTGGAGCACCCGGAGGAAAGCCACGCAGTCACGGAGATCATTTACAAATTCCTTACAGCCAGTAGGGCTAATTAAACCCCGATCGCCAATCGCTGCGGCTGTAAAATTGAACGCTAACCGATACGCTATTATCCATATATTTCGAGGAACAGGACCCAACTCGATCCCACATCTCTCCCACCTCCCAATTAACTAACGGGCCTGCTCTATTTCTCTTCTGAATCCCACAGTTTCTATTCTGTAACGGTTCACCTGCCTTCAAGCATTTGAGTCTGCAAGAGGGAAATTCAGAGTTGGGATTCTTTGCAGGGAACAGTATGATACTGGCTCAGTTATAATATGTTGGAAGGCCTGATTAATTTATTTAGCAATACGGCGCGGAGAAGGCCCTTCTGTGGAAGAAAACTTGAGCAAGCGGGGAAACCTCGTCCATGCATTGCACGGGGATGACGGGGAACGGCGTCGGACTCCGGGAAGCCCCGAGCATCGCGCAGACCCCTTTGTTACCGTGGTGCTCATTCGCAGTTTGTTCGCTCTGCATCACCATACCATGCCTTGTAAACCCTTTGTTCACATAAATGAGTAATGCAACCAGGGAATTTTATCAACTTAGAGTTTTTATTTGTGAATCACATGCTCCTTTTTCCACAAAAGAATTCAAAACCAGGGGAAATTGTAAAGCATGAAAAACTAAAAATCATGAACTGAAATGTCAGCTGTTCAAATCTATTTATCCCTCTTTGCTAGGAACTTTGTTGAATCACTTTCGCAGATATTACAGGCAGTAAGTTGTCTTTTGGATAGGTCTCTGTTAGTAATGAGGCAAGATTTTCCTATCTCCCCTCCAGCTATGCCAGTTAGTTGGGGAGCGGGGGTGAACAGCAGTCTTTGCGGAGATGTCCCAGTTAGACTGACTGGGCCACGCAAGGGCATCAATTTTATTCATTTGAAGCCACTCCATGGCTGCAGTGGCAGTGTGCTTTGGGTCAATGTCCTGCTAAAAGGGGAACTTCCTCCCCAGTTTAAACTTTCTAGCAGAAGCTAGCAGGTTTTTAATCCAGTTTTATATCTGTATTTAGCAGAATTCATCTTCCCATCAATCCTGACCAGACTTCCAGTTCCAGCTGCTAAAAAGCACCCACATAGCATTATGCTATCTCCACCATACTTTCCAGCAGGAATAGCGTTAACTAGCTGAAGCGAAGTATTCGGTTTAAGCCACAAATATACCGCTTAGCATTGAGGCCGAAAAGTTCCACTTTTGTCTTGCCTGACCATAAAAATTCTTCAACGTCTTTACAGTATCTTCTACGCGACGTTTTGCAAAGTCCTTACGGACAAGGAAATGGTTTTTCAGCGGTAAACCGCCACTTCCCAAATAACCTGAAACATCTTGAGCAAATTTTACAAAGAGAAATAAGCAAATCTTGCTCCATCACGTTGTGTAAAGCTAATAGAAACTTATCGAAGAAAACTACTGGCCGTAATAGCTGCGAGAGGTGGGCAAAGGTGATGAATACTTCTGACATTTCAGCTCTTGAATTTTTGTTTTTCATGCTTCACAACTTCCTCAGGGGTGGGTCTCTATTTTGAATGAAGGAGCGTGGGGATGATTCACAATTAAAAATACAGTACAACACCGGAAGGGGAAGAGAACCGACAGAAGATCCGGGCCATGTAGGCACAAGAGATATAAATGGATTAAGACTCTGCAATCAGGATTAATCTTAAGAGCATGAGGTAATGATTAGGTGGATAGTTTGAATGAAGCAAGCAAGAGAAAATCGGCAGATGCTGGAAATCTGAGCAACCCAAACGTCGACTGTAATTTTTCCATGGATGCTATCTGGCCTGCATTCCTCCATCATTTTGGATGTGTTGCTTGAATGAAGCAAGTTCTTGTTTTTCTGGAGAAATGCGGCAGATTCAGATTCTGCAGCCATGGTGACTTAGGTTAGAAGAGGAGGGGATTATTGCATTCTATGCTGGTTTCATAGGTGCAGTGAGAAACGATTTCCAGTTAGTTCCCAAAAGGATGCAAAGGGCTGGAGAAAGGGAATGCAGTCCAAGATGGGCTTGGGATTCGGGCAAATCAACAAGTATGGCTAATAAGGTGAATATATTTCAAGCACAGGGCACAACCTACACCTAAGATATCGCTCAAGAAAGGGGAGAACTAAGAACATTCTGGTACAAAATATTATGATCTTACAATCATGACAATAATTATAGCACTGGATAGGTACATGGAGCTTAGAAAAATAGAGGGCTCTGGGTAACCCGAGGTAATTTCTAAAGTAAGTACATGTTCTGCACAGCATTGTGGGCCAAAGGGCCTGTATTGTGCTGTAGGTTTTCTATGTTTCTTTGTTATTGAAAGCTCAGAGGCAGAGTACATGGTGACATTGACAAACCATAGAGATGTCATTGCACTGCTGGTTCGATTCTGTAGATCATTGGTCAAGCTAGAGAGGAGTTGCAACAAAAAATACAAACTACAGAACTTCAATAGTACATGACTTCAGTAATCCAGGCATAGGTTATGATATCAATAGTAATGGAAAGAAGAAGGAGTAATTCTTGAATCTACTGAAAATGATCAATGTGTTTACCTTCTAATTATGGCAGGATAAGATGCCGGATCTGGTTCATGAGAACGAAGAGGAGGAATTGGAGAGCACTTGAATGGGTGAATATTTGGAAGACAGTGGCCATAATACCACTGGGTTTAGAATAGCTATGGCTACGAAGAAATTAACTAGAGGAGAGCAGGGAAATGGTCTGAGTGGAATGGAATTAAAACGTTCCTGGCAAATTTAAACCATGAAACAATACAACAAAGTGTGAAATAATAAGAGACCTTTAAATATGCGCTGGATTGTAAAAATGGTTGCCTCATAGAAAACAGAGAGTTGAAATCAATGTGACCTCTTCAGACTGGGGAAATTTAACTAGTGGAGTTCTCCAGGGATCGATTCTTTGTCCTCAATTGTTTACTGATTTTTATAATGATCCAGAGGAAGGAAATGTATGTCTTGTCAATGATGCAAAGATGGAAGAATATAGTGTGCTAAGGATACTGTAGTTCTGCAAGTGAGCAAAGGATCAGCAAGTATAATTTAATGTGGAGAACTGTAATGCATTTGCTAAGAAAAATCAACAGGAAGATCATTATCTAAATGGACAGAGACTGCAAGTGAGTGACGTACAGATGGATCTATATGTTTCAATGTATGGATCACAAAAAAGTGAGCAGGCAGGTCCAACAAGTACCCTTACGAAGGGAACTGACTTTTAAGAATAGGGAGGATTTGTAACTGCATAGTTTGTTGGTGAGGTCACACCCTGAATACTGTGTACAGTTTTGGTCTCATTACCTAAAATAAAATGAAATAAAATTACCTAAAATAAAGTTAGTACTGGGTACAATCTAAATGAGATTTACCAAGTTAATTCATGGGATGAGATGAGATCCTTTCAAGAGAGACTAAATAGTTTGATCTCAATTTCCTTGGAGTTTAGAATAATCAAATGTGGTCTTATTCAGACATATAAGATGCTCAGGGGGTTTGACAGGTTAGAGATTGGATGTTTCCACCAGTGGCAGAGTAATAAAGGGGACACAACTGCAAAATGGGTGGGTGGGGGGGGGGTTGAAATTGCTTCTCTCAGGAATTGTCTGCCACAATCAGTACTGGAAATCGGAAATTAGAAGTATTAAAGTGTATGAATAGACTGAGGAGTAGAACAGTATGGAGAAATGACACAGAAGGAGAATTGAAGCCAGTGTGGGTAGACCATGATCATATTAAATTGAGGGGTCTGATAGCTTGTTCCTGCTCCTAGTTTGTTCTTGTGTAACTGGTTTGAATATATGCCCGTGGAGTTGGAAAGGAAGGGCACCCAAACCTAACCATTTGCAGATGTCAAAATTAGACTAAAAATGTAGAAATCATAGAGATCATAATTACAGTAAAAAAAAACATAATTTGGATGTGGAAGGTGGAATATAGCTCCAAAATGGAGAATAGGGCGAGGTGAGTTGGAAGGGGTGGCCTCTGCAAAGAGAAAGACAATAGATTAGTGGCCAATCTACTAGTGTAGTTAGAGGAAGCCAATTGAAATATTCGTGTGGAGGCAGGAGTGCTTTTAGAATCTCGGTGTTACACTAGAGAGGAAATTGTGCCAGTGCAAAGAAGGAGATCAGAAGTACATTATAATTATAGAAAGTAAAGATAACAAGTACAGGAGACACAAGTTCAGCCGACTGTTTTCTCGTGTAGTGAGTGAGAAGAGTGGGAAACTCCTCCACCTTACTTTGGAAATGGGACCCGTGCCAGGGGGTAGGATGTTTGTATTTTGTATTCTGATCAAAACTGGAGCAATTCCCGTCCCAATGTCAGTCAAGCAGCAAAACCTCCCAGGAAAAGCTGGATCAATAAATGGAAGTCTGAAATAAAATGTACCTTGGTCTCTTTTTGTGTACAGCCGTTTGAACCGTTTAGGTTTTGGGCAGGGTTGGTTAAAGCTGCAGTTAATGTTGCGAATATGATTTTCAAAAATAATTTGATGATGCAAATACCGCCGATTTGTCAGCAAAATTAATGGAGCAATGACACAGTGGTAGCATCCCTAAAATGGTCAAAGCAGAGATTATCCATGACCAGTGTTTTCAGACTAAATTAATCAATGGTGTTCTTGGAATTATTATTGGAACTTCCACTATTGCGACCATTGTCATTATGATCAGTACTGCATTGACTTGAACATCAGATTCATTGGTACCATTTCAAAGTGAATTGGCTAATCTTGAAGGAGTAGTATATCCCAGGGCTGCGGAAAAGAGACCGGAGGTGTAGGGTCAAATGGATCAGTATAAGTGCGTCTTCTCTGCTCTGTGAAACTTCACCAACCACACCCGTCTCTTACTATCTTACGCCGGAAAATAGATCAAAAGTTTTCCCTTTTCTATATAAATATCAGTTAATCTGCGGTTTGTGAGAAACTTTCTATATCCCAGTGAGGTCCCAACATGGTCAACAGTGAATAAAGTTGTTTCTGAAGTCCTACAAGAGGATAGGAAGTCTCCGAACCAGAGCAGAATTGCACCTGCACATTTTCACTCCGGCAATAAATCTGCATTGATCGGGTGAGGGAATTTTAATGTCAAGGCAGGATTTTCGGAACAAGGGAAAAGCAGACCCTGCACAGAGCGAAACTGCTGCCTTCTCTGTAAGTCGATGAAAATGGAGTAAAAGAAGGCTGGAGGACCCCACAGAAAATAGAAAGATACGTATAAATAATACATTATGTACCCCAGAAATGTGCAGCTGACTGCGTTCTCTGAAGCGAACGGGATGAGGGGTGAGGACAAACTTCGGCCGCCAGTAATTCAAACAGCAGTTAACACACCCAAAGCATTCGTCTTCTGACCGAGACGAACCTCGGCGATCTCGCCAGATACAGAGATCAAAGCGGAAAGCTTCTTGGCTTTCATAGGACGGAACTGCGCATTCGGAAAAGGAAAACGCTGGAGGTGTGTGTTTCTCGGTGCTCCGATGGGGCGGTTTGGTCAACTTGTTTTTCCCCTATCTTGAAGACCTAATCATCAAATGCCGTCCGTTCTATTTGCCAAGGGATTTCATCTCCCCAAACCTGACCACAGTTTAAATACCACCAGCTGCCGACTCCAATAAAGCGCTTGAGATACTGCATGATACCGTCACCAAACAAGAAACAGTCCAGCCCAATGCATTTGAAATCATAGTCGGGGGCTTCAACCAGGCTCGTTTCAAAAAAAAACCCTGCCCAGTTTCCATCAGCATAGGACTTGTAAGGCCAGAGGTCCCAACACATTAAACCACTGTTAACGATAAGGCACACAAAATGCTGGTGGGACACAGCAGGCCAGGCAGCATCTATAGGAAGAAGCGCTGTCGACGTTTCGGGCCGAGACCCTTCGTCAGGACTCATAACGATAAGGAAGGCCTACCGTTTCCCGTTCCGACCCAGACCATCTTCCGTAATTCGGATCACTTGACTGTCCTTCTCCTACCTGCATACAGGCAAATGCTAAAGATCAAAGCGCCGGCCATTATGGCAACAAAAAGGTGGTGGTGGGAAGAAGAGGAACGGCTATGGGATTGCGTCCAGTCAATGGACTCAAGGGCCAGTCTGTGTGATCGGAATGAATGCGCCATGGCTGTCACTGACTTATAACAGTTGTAAATTAGTGTGTCCCCACAAAATCATTCAGAGTCTTCCTCTTATAAAATTAAATCAAAAATGGCGTCGCTTCCAGAATAGCTCAATTCCCTCTATGCTGGTTTTGACAGTAAAAATATGAAGGAACCATCAAGAACTCCTACAGCCCCCGAAGATCTGTGATTTCAGTCTGAGGGTGACAAGCGAGAAGCCTTCCGGGGAGGGGGGGGGGTGGCGGGGGTTGTACCTATGAAAAATATCCGGCTCAGGTGGGGTACCTGGGCCAGGTACTGAAGACTTACCTGATCAACTGGCTGAACTCACCTGCTTCAAGCAAGCTTCAACTATTCCGATGCTCCAGAAGAAGGTGGCGGCCTCCCTCAATGACTGTCCTCCAGTAGCATTTATAAGCACAGTGATGAAGTGTTTGAGAGGTTGGTGATGAAACATGTCATCTCCTGTCTGAGATCTGACTTAGATCTGCTCCAATTTGCCTACAGCAGCAACAGGCCTGCAGTAGATGCCACCTCACTCAACGCTGGTAGAGCTGTAGATGTAGTGTATATGGATTTGATATGTAGATGTAGTGTATATGGATTTGATAAGGCATTTGATAAGGTAACCCATGCAAGGCTTATTGAGAAAGTAAGGAGGCATGAGATCCAAAGGGACATTGCTTTGTGGATCCAGAATTTGCTTGTCCACAGAAGGCAAAATTTGTTTGTAGATGGGTCATATTCTGCATGGAGGCCGGTGACCAGTGGTGTGCCTCAGGGATCTGTTCTGGGACCCCTACTCTGTGTGATTTTTATGAATGACCTGGATAAGGAAGTGGAGGGATGGGTTAGAAAATTTGCTGATGAAACAAAGGTTGGGAGTGTTAAGGGTGTTGGGAGTGTGGAGGGCTGTCAGAAGTTACAGTGGGACATCGACAGGATGCAAAACTGGGCTGAGAAGTGGCAGATGGAGTTCAACACACTTAAGTGTGAGGTGGTTCATTTTAGCAGGTCAAGTATGATGACAGAATATAGTATTAATGGTAAGACTGTTGGCAGCGTGGAGGATCAGAGGGATCTTGGGGTCTGACTCCATAGGACATTCAAAGCTGCTACGCAGGTTGACTCTGTGGTTAAGAAGGCAGACGGTGCATTGGCCTTCATCAACTGTGGGATTTTGAGTTTAGGAGCTGAGAGGTAATGTTGCAGATATATAGGACCCTGGTCAGACCCCACTTGGAGTACTGTGCTCAGCTCTAGTCGCCTTGCTACAGGAAGGATGAGGAAACCATAGAAAGGGTGCAGAGGAGATTTACAAGGATGTTGCCAGGATTGGGGAGCATGCCCTATGAGAATAGGTTGAGTGAACTCGGCCTTTTCTCCTTGGAGCAAAGGAGGATGAGAGGTGACCTGATAGAGGTGTATAAGATGATGAGAGGCATTGATCTTGTGGATGGTCAGAGGCTATTTCCCAGGGCTGAAATGGTTGCCACAAGAGGACACAGTTTTAAGGTGCTGGGGAGTAGGTACAGAGAAGATGTCAGGGGTAAGTTTTTTTATTCAGAGAGAGTTGAGTGTGTGGAATGGGCTGCCGGCAATGGTGGTGGAGGTGGATATGATAGGGTCTTTTAAGAGACTACTGGATAGGTACATGAAGCTTAGAAAAATAGAGGGCTATGGGTAACCCTAGATGATTTCTGAAGTAAGTACATATTTGGCACAGCACTGGGGGTTGAAGGGCCTGTATTGTGCTGTAGGTTTTTTATGTTCTATGTTTCTATCTGCACAGCAAAGATGCATAGATCGTGATGCTGCTTTTCAACGACAGCTCAGCAGTCATTACCATCGTCCCCTCAAAACTAATCAAAAAGCTTCAAGACCTTGGCCTCAATACCTCCTTGTGTAATTGGATCCTGGATTTCCTCAGTTCAGATTGGTGACAACATCTCCTTCACGATCTCCATTAGCACAGTAGCACCACAAGGCTTAGCCCCCGGTCTACTCGCTTTACATTTATAACTGAGCTCAGCTCCAATGCCACATTCAAATTTGTTGATGACACTACTGTTGTAGGCTGAATCAAAGGTAGTGATGAATCAGCATTCAGGAGGGAGACTGAAAACCTGGCTGAGTGGTACATCTTAATGTCGGCAAGACCAGACAGCTGATTATTGACCTCAGGAGAAGGAAACCAGAGATCCATAAACCATTCCTCATCAGGAGATCAAAGGTGGAAAGTGTCAGCACCTAATGCTATCATTTCAGAGCATGTCCAGCACAAAGAAATCATGACAGCACCTCTGCTTTCCTGGGACATTGTGAAGATTTGGCATGACATCTAAAACTTTGACAAACTTCTTTAGATATGTGGTGGAGAGTATGGCTGCATCACAGCCCAGTATGGCAACATCAATGCCCTTGAACAGAAAATCATAAAACAAAAGTGCTGGATATGGTCCAGTCCATCACGGGTAAAGCACTCCCCACCATTGAGCACATTTGCAGGAAAACAGTATCCATCATCAGGGACCCTGACACTCACCACCACCTCCCAGGACAAGCTCTCTTCACGCTCCTGTCATCAAGAAGGTGGTTCAGGAGACCCAGGACTCACACCACCAGGGTCAATAACAATTACTACCCCTCAATCATCATATAACCATATAACAATTAGCACAGTAACAGGCCATCTTGGCCCTTCTAGTCCATGCCGAATGTTGACTCTCACCTAGTCCCACCTACCTGCACTCAGCCCATAACCCTCCATTCTTTTCCTGTCCATATACCTATCCAATTTTTTTAAATGACAAAAATGAACCTGCCTCTACCACTTCTACTGGAAGCTCATTCCACATAGCTACCACTCTCTCGTGTTACCCCTAAACTTTTGCCCCTTAACTCTCAACTCATGTCCTCTTGTTTGAATCTCCCCTACTCTCAATGGAAAAAGCCTATCCATGTCAACTCTATCCATCCCCCTCATAATTTTAAATACCTCTATCAAGTTCCCTCTCAATCTTCTACACTCCAAAGAATAAAGACCTAACTTGTTCAACCTTTCTCTGTAACTTGGGTGCTGAAACCCAGGTAACATTCTAGTAAATCTCCTCTGTACTCTCTCTATTTTGTTGACATCTTTCCTATAACTCAGTGACCAGAACTGTACACAATACTCCAAATTTGGCCTCACCAATGCCTTGCACAATTTTAACATTACATCCAAACTCCTATAGTCAATGCTCTGATTTATAAATGCCAGCATACCAAAAGCTGTCTTCACCACCCTATCCACATGAGATTCCACCTTCAGGGAACTATGCACCATTATTCCTAGATCACTCTGTTCTACTGCATTCCTTAATGTCCTACCATTTACCATCTATGTCCTATTTTGATTATTCCTACCAAAATGTAGCACCTCACACTTATCAGTATTAAACTCCATCTGCCATCTTTAAGCCCTCTCTTCTAACCGGCCTAAGTTTCTCTGCAAGCTTTGAAAACCTACTTCATTATCCACAACACCACCTATCTTAGTATCATCTGCATACTTACTAATCCAATTTATCACCCCATCATCCAGATCACTAATGTAAATGACAAACAACATTGGACCCAGTACAGATCTCTGAGGCACACCACTAGTCACTGGCCTTCAACCTGACAAACAGTTATCCACCACTATTCTCTGGCATCTCCCATCCAGCCACTGTTGAATCCATTTCACTACTTCAATATTAATACCTAACGATTGGACCTTCTTAACTAACCTTCTGTGTGGAACCTTGTCAAAGGTCTTACTGAAGTCCATATACACAACATCCACTGCTTTACCCTCATCAACTTTCCTAGTAACCTCTTCAAAAAATTCAATGATTTGTCAAACATGACCTTCCACACACAAATCCATGTTGACTGTTCCTAATCAGACCCTGACTATCCAGATAATTATATATACCATCTCTAAGAATACTTTCCATTAATTTACCCACCACTGACGTCAAACTTACAGGCCGATAATTGCTAGGTTTATTCTTAGAACCCTTTTTAAACAATGGAACCGCATGAGCAATATGCCAATCCTCTGGCACCATCCCCCTTTCTAATGACATTTGAAATATTTCTGTCAAAGCCCCTATTTCTACACTAACTTCCCTGAAGGTCCTAGGGATAATGCTGTCAGGACCCAGAGACTTATCCACTTTTATATTCCTTAAAAGTGCCAGTACTTCCTCTTCTTTAATCATCATAGTTTCCATAACTACCCTACTTGTTTCCCTTACCTTACACAATTCAATAGCCTTCTCCTTAGTGAATACCAAAGAAATTGTTCAAAATCTCCCCCATCTCTTTTGGCTCCACATGTAGCTGTCCACTCTGATTCTCTAAGGGACCAATTTTATCCCTCACTATCCTTTTGCTATTAATATAACTGTAGAAACCCTTTGGATTTTGCCAAAGCAACCTCATATCTTCTTTTAGCTTTTCTAATTTCTTTCTTAAGATTGTTTTTACATACTTTATATTCCTTGAGCACCTCACTTACTCCATATTGCCTATATCAGGCTCTTAAACCAAAGTGAATAGGGGATAACTTCACTCAACTTCATTTGTCCCATCATTGAAATGTTCCCATACCCAATGGACTCACTTTCAAGGACTCTTCATCTTATATTTTGGATATTTATTGTTTATTTATTTATTATTATTTCTTTCTTTTTGTGTTTGCACATTGTTGTCTTTTGCAGACTGGTTGCACACCCAAGTTGATGCAGTTTTTAACTGAATCCATTATTTATGGGTTTTTGAGTATTCCCACAAGAATACATATCTCAGGAATGTAATGGTGACGTATATGTACTTGATAATAATGTTACTTTGAACTTTGAATTTTTTAAACTCCTGATCCATGCTTATGCAGTTCACAAAATAATTTAGAAAGGGCAAACACTGTCCTCAATTCTAATTCTTAAACCTCTGGAAGCCTACTAATACAAGGACACAATAAAGTTGGAACAGCAGTAGGCCAATCGGCCCCTCAAGCTTTTCTCACCATGTATTATGATCATAACTGATCTATTCTGGCCTCTTCTGTGGCATATATCCATACCCCTCTGTTCTTCAATCTATCCAATATTCATGAACTTCCACTTTAAATATAGAAGTCTTAATGATCCAACTTCTGCCACCCAGCAGAGAATTCCAGATATTCACCACTCTATGTGAGAAAAAAATTGTATCCATCTCAGTTTTAAATGGCTGTCCCCTTATTTTGCAGTGGTGTCCCCTCTTTATAGACTCTTTTATGAGTGAAAAAATACCAATATCTACCCTCCCAAGCCCCTTTAGGATTTTATGTGTTTGAATAAGGTCATTCCTCATTCTTCTAAACTCCATGGAATATAAACGCAAATTGTCTAGCCTCTCTTGATAGAGAACTTTCTCATCTCGGGAATTACTCTGGTAAATATCCTCTGGACTGCCTCCAATGTTAAACTATAGGATGGGGGGGGGGGTGCATTAGGGACCAATCCTGTGCCATTTTCCAGGTGTGACCTCACTAACACAAAACAAATTTTAAACTCCAACTCCTTTGCAATAAAAACCAACATGCAGTTTTGCTCTTTGAACTACTAGTTGGACCTGCCTGTTAGCCTTTAGTCATTCACGCACTAGAACATCAGACTCCCTGAACTGCACTCCTTTGTAGTCTCTGCATTTAGATGATATTTTGCCTTCTGATTCTCATACTGATATGAGTGACCTCACACTTTCCCATATCAAATTCCATTCATCGGCATTCCTACTAATCTCACAATCTATCTGTTGCAGAATCACAACGTGCCCTCCCACCTTGCTTTCACATAATCAGCAAACTTGGAAGCCTCCCATTTTGTTCTCTCCTCTGAAACATTAAGGCATATAGTGGCCAATTGTGGGACAAGAATCAATTCCTGAGTACTTTATTAACTATGCCCCTCCAATATCAAAATGACTCAATTATTCCAACTCTCTGTTTTCTATGTGACAGCCAGTTTTCAATCTATGCTAAAATACTTCTTGCAATACTTTAGGTTCTTCATTCATGCACCTGCCTATTCGCTTAGGATCTCTAAATGCACCATATCTACAGGTTTCCCTCTATTAACACTCATTGAAACATCTTCCAAGATCTTGTACGAATTTATCAAACATGAATTATTTTTCAAAGCCACGTTGATTAGATTTGATTAGATTCAGTGTTATTCAACTAAATGACTAGTTAGTCCCCTCTAATTATTGACCCCTGTTATCTTACCAAAATTAGTTGTTAAACTAGCTGGTCTGTAGTTCTGTACCTTCTCACTTTGTTTTTAACAAGGGAGTAAGATTAGCTGATTTCCAGTCTCCTAGTACTTTCCCAGAATTCAGAGAGTTTTTAAAGGTTTCAACCAATGAATCAGCTAATTGCTTTAAAAACCTTGGAAACAGGTCACCAGGTCCCTGTAATTTGTCTGCCCTTAACCTCCTCTAATGCTCAATCCCTCACACTGGGATTTTTTACAAGTTCTTTTCTGTTATTTGAAAGTAGCCCATCTCTTATTTGAGGAAAATTTACAATGGACTCCATAGGAAAAACAAATGTAAAAACTGATATAATATGCCTGCCATTTGTTTGTGCTCTGTTGCTAATTCAACATCCTCATTCTCTAGAGGTCCCACAATTTCATTAGCCACCTTCTTCCTATTTATGTATCTGTAGAAACTCTTCCTGCTTCTTTGATTTTAGGATTTTCTCTCAAGACTAATATTCTCCGTTGAATATTTTGCTGTGGGATCCTAAAAAATCCCTCCCCTCTGACCCACCATCAGTACCACTTTGTATGTCTTTTTAATTTCTCATCTCCCCCCTCCCAACCATAGAGGTGTCATTTTTCATGAAATCACACTTTCTAGGTGTTCTTGACAAACTGTTGAAGACATGCCTTTGTTTATCTACTTCCCTGCTTCACCCTCATACTGCTCTACGTTGAAGACAACGGTGTTTGCCCTCCAACTGCATTTGGAATTGCCTCACTCCTCTAAAGGGGGTCCTGAATAAGGTATTTTATTAATCCTTCCTCATTTTTATGATCAAAACTAAAATAATCCATTCCCAGTCAGGTTCTGAAACTTAGTATTCCAAGTAACAGATGACGCACTCCGCAAATCTTCTTTTAAGATACCCTTACCAGTTTAGATCCCCTAATTGATACGTAGATTAACATCTCCAATGATATTTTGAGCGCCCTTCAAAAATGTCCTAGATATTTTCCCGTATGTGCTTTGTGTTACTGGGAGGTCACATTTTGGGATTCTATGGATTATTCCTACTTCTGTTTTCTATTTCCTTCTTTTCGCAATTTCAACGCAAACCGATATAGATATCTATATCAGCCATTCTCAACGGGGGCCATATGCCCCCCCTCCTTGGGGGCCCTGGTTCATTTGAAAGGGGCCACCGACTGAAAACTGTGAGAAGGGGAGCCCCAAGTATTTATTGCCACAATATGGGACCTCGGGAATTTTTACGATTTCCAAACCTGAAGGCGAAAGCAGAGGCAGAAGTTTGATGTAACTTCAGAGTGATGTCGTCAGTTCAGTCAGTTTCAAAATGAGTTTTGGACCAAGAGTGATCTGCCGAATAAATTTAGAACACTGTGAGAAAAAACCCAAATATTTTTATTGCCTTTCCCTCAAGAGAGCAGATTCTGCAGGGTGGTTTCCTTGACAAAATCCGGGACCAGAATTGATACCGCAACAAGGGGCGACCTCCGACTCTCATTGTCTAACTTGAAGCCCGAAATCAGGAAATTCGCAGAAAAGCACCAAGCTCAAGGATCGCATTAGGCCTGATAGATGTTTAATTTCATACGGTTGTTTTTTAAGTTTTGTTCAGTATGTCGGAATGTTCAAGTTTTCTTGGCGTTCAATAATAAATGATTTTCTGTCTCGCTGTTCGTGTTGTATCCGTGTTTGAAAGGGGGGCCCTGGAACCTGCGAAGAGCACCTGAGGGGGCCGTGGCCAAAAATCGGTTGAGAATCACTGATCTATATCACAACATTCTCTGATACATTCCTTAATATACAACGCTACCCCGGCTCCTTTCCCTTTGGCCTTCCGCTTATCAGCATGATCCCACACTAATAGCAACCGTAAAAGCAGTTCTAAATATGGATATTGAACGAGAATCAACAAATAAACTAAAACACAGTGAAAACATTCTGGGAACGAAAAGAGTCCGGTTTCTAAATCCATTCCCCACAAAGCAGCGAAAGGCAGGCGGTTTCAGGCTCGAATCTGGACCTTCTATGGAGCCCCCCGGCAGCGTCCCTGTCATATTCCCTGTCGGTCGGTGTGCTGCTTTCGCGGGAGATGGTAAACTCCTCCTTGGCTCTGCCAATCTGCTCCACGCGCTATTGGTGAACAACAGGGTGCACATTTCTGGTATCTTCACACTTTTGTCGTCTTCTTTAGCAAAGCGTTGGCGCTTGCTTGAGGAATGTGAATGTGAATCGGTAAGAGGTAAATGTAACACTCACATCCGTGAGTGTTTTTACATCTTTTTTGAAGACACGGGGATGAATTGAACGGAATATTTTTTTCTGGTTAGAAATTCAGTGAATTTATAATTATCTGAGGTTGCTGAGAGTCTGTAGGGAGAGCGGAGGCATTCTGCTAAATGTTCACCATGAGGATAAAGGAAGTTTAAGATGCACGTTGAAAGTCAAATGCCAATGGTTCTGCTTTCGGCTGTGAGACTGGGACAAAGACCAATAATTTCTGAGGGAAAACGGAGAGAAAAAAAAATACTTGAATCCAGGACAGAAAAAAAAATGAGATTATGCAAAGCTAAAAAAAAATGGTGAGCAGTTACTTACAAGACAGGCATATTCTACATTGTCATTGCGTGAGTTTATAATATATAGCTCCACGAGGAGTGGCTATCTCCGAATTATTAGAAAAACACTGCGAACCGTATGTTTAAAATATAATTGAGTACTGAGCTGGGTATTACCCGACTTATCCGTACCGTCGTTTGCACTTTCCATCTTCACACGCGGGTCCTGGTTATCTGTGCAAAACATTCGCCGTTTCACTGTGCGCGCGGATAACGTCCACCAACTCTCCAGCAGGGGAAAGGAGTGTTTTTTTAATTGACCTCATTTATCTAAGAAATAAACGCTGCCAAATTGTCATTCACTTTTGCTCTGTCAGTATGAGATTCAAATCAGGAACGGGGACTGTGAAAGCCTTAAGACGCTGCCCAGATCGCACCAGTCGCCCTCCGACTCAGGCACATCCTGAGCACTCGTGGAGGTACTAGCCCTATCAGAATTGTAGATGGAAAAGACGCAAGCTGGAATTGCTTTGCAATGACTGTTGCTAATGATGATACCAATAAGCGATAGTGAAGGGATTATGGATGGACTGCGACCCGTTAACTGATCTCGAGGCATGGTTTTCACGCAGGGGGAAAGAGCAAAGCAGATTGAATCCACGTGGATAGATATTGAGAGACATCCCATTCCCTCACAGTTATAAGCACTCGTAGGCTTGTTACGGTTGACTGAGTCTGTTTAAGGTATTGAAAAGCCCATTGCCCGGGCTTTGAACCGCGACATTGGGACCCTTAAATTTAGAGCACTACAGTACAGGAATAGTCAGATTGAAGCAAATCACTGTGACTTCCATGATTCATACCCTTCCATTCCCTAGATACTCGTGCGTCTCTCTAAAAACTCTTATATGCCACTATGCATATACACACTGCAATCCCTGGCACCCCCCACTCTCTATGCAAAAGTCTTAAACGGCATAACTCCTCTAAACTCCCACATCCTCCATCCACCCCCCCCCCCCCGCTCTCCTTGTCTTATCGAAAGGACAGACCGACTGGCAGAGGGGGTGGGGTGGCTCTGTTGGTGAGGAATGATATTCAGTCCCTAGCGAGGGGGGACATAGAATCAGGGGATGTAGAGTCAGTATGGATAGAACTGAGAAATTCTAAGGGTAGAAAGACCCTAATGGGAGTTATCTCCCCCAAACAGCTGTCTGGATGTAGGGTGTAAGTTAAATGAAGAGTTAAAATTGGCATGTCGCAAAGAAATTGGCATTTCTTGGCCAAGAAAAAATAAGGTATGAAAGTAAACTAGCCAAGAATATAAAGGAGGATAGCAAAAGCTTCTTTAGGTATGTGAAAAGCAAAAAAAAAAGTTAAGACCAAAATTGGGCCATTGAAGACAGAAACGGGTGAATTTATTATGGGGAACAAGGAAATGGCAGATGAGTTGAACAGGTACTTTGGATCTGTCTTCACTAGGGAAGACACAAACAATCTCCCAGACGTAATAGTGGCTAAAAGAACTAAGGTAATGGATGAACTGAAGGAAATTTATATTAGGCAAGAAATGGTGTTGGATAGACTGTTGAGTCTGAAGGCTGATAAGTCCCCGGGACCTGATGGTCTGCATCCCAGGGTACTTAAGGAGGTGGCTCTAGAAATCGTGGACGCATTGGTAATCATTTTCCAAAGTTCTATAGATTCAGGAACAGTTCCTGTGGATTGGAGGGTGGCTAATGTTGTCCCACTTTTCAAGAAAGGAGGGAGAGAGAAAACAGGGAATTATAGACCGGTTACCCTGACGTCAGTAGTGGGAAAGATACTGGAGTCAATTATAAAAGAGGAAATTACGACACATTTGGATAGCAGTAGAAGGATCAGTCCGAGTCAGCATGGATTTATGAAGGGAAAATCATGCTTGACTAATCTTCTGGAGTTTTTTGAGGATGTAACTATGAAAACAGACAAGGGAGAGCCAGTGGATGTAGCGTACCTGGACTTTCAGAAAGCTTTTGATAATGTCCCTCATAGGAGATTAGTGGGCAAAATTAGGGCACATGGTATTGGGGGCAGAGTACTGACATGGATTGAAAATTGGCTGGCTGACAGGAAACAAAGAGTAGTGATTAACGGGTCCCTTTCGGAATGGCAGGCCATGACCAGTGGGGTACCACAAGGTTCGGTGCTGGGACCACATTAACATTAGCAAATTTGCTGATAACACAAAGCTGGGTGGCAGTGTGAAACGTCAGGAGGATGTTATGAGAATGCAGGGTGACTTGGACAGGCTAGGTGAGTGGGCGAATGTATGGCAGATGCAGTTTAATGTGCATAAATGTGAGGTTATCACTTTGGTGGCAAGCACAGGAAGACAGATTACTATCTAAATGAAGTCAAGTTAGGAAAAGAGGAAGTACAACGAGAACTAGGTGTCCTTGTTCATCAGTCAATGAAAGCAAGCATGCAGGTACAGCAAGTAGTGAAGAAAGCTAATGGCATGCTGGCCTTTATAACAAGAGGAATGGAGTATAGGAGTGCAGCTGTACAGGGCCCTGGTGAGACCCCACCTGGAGTATTTTGTGCAGTTTTGGTCTCCAAATTTGAGGAAGGACATTCTTGCTATTGAGGGAGTGCAGCGTAGGTTCACAAGGTTAATTCCCGGAATGGCAGGACTGTCATATGTTGAACGATTGGAGCGACTGGGCTTGTATACACTGGAATTTAGAAGGATGAGAGGGGATCTGATTGAAACATAATAAGATTATTAAGGGATTGGACACACTGGAGGCAGGAAGCATGTTCCTGCTGATGAGTGAGTCCAGAACTAGAGGCCACAGTTTAAGAATAAGAGGTAGGCCATTTAGAACAGAGTTGAGGAAAAACTTTTTCACCCAGAGAGTGGTGGATATGTGGAATGCTCTGCCCCAGAAGGCAGTGGAAGATAAGTCTCTGGATGCATTCAAGGGAGAGTTAGATAGAGCTGTTATAGATAGCGGTGTCAGGGGATATGGGGAGAGGGCAGGAACGGGGTACTGATTGTGTATGATCAGCCATGATCACAGTGAATGGCGGTGCTGGCTAGAAGGGCCGAATGGTCTACCCCTGCACCTACTGTCTATTGTCTACTTTCTATAATACGTGTCAGTTCTACCCTCGGAAATGACACTGACTGTTTACCCTATCTCTGCCTCCCATAATGTTATAAACTGCGGCCAGGTTCCCCCCTCAGCCACCGACGGCCCAGAGAAAGCATACCAAGTTTGTTCAACATTACCTTTCAACTCATCCCCTCTAATTCAGATAGTATCCTGGGAAACCTTTTCTGTATCCTTTCCAAAGTCTCCAGGTCCTTCTGGTGAAGTTGTACACATTAATGTGAAGTAAATTGAAGGAGGCAGCGAGGGGCGACAGCTCGGTGACAGGGACTTATCAATCATTTCCCTCGCCCTTACTGGGTCCAAGGCTTCCGATCTAACCATCTTTTTGTGTGTCTATCCCACCCAGACGGCAGACGGCGGAAGAGAGAGAGGCCGAGAGACAGCAGGCGAACAGACTGATGTTACAGCTCCAACACGACGCCTTCCAGAAGTCCCTCAACGACTCCATTCAGCCCGACCCTCTGTGCCTGCACAACTCCTCACTGTACGCGCTGCAGAACCTACAGCCCTGGGCCGAGGAGAACACCAAGATTCCCGTGGTCACGTCTTTAGTGTGAGGCGGACAGAGCGGGACTCTCCGGGCGTTCATTTGTGTTGTTTTTCTTTCCGTGATAAATTAGAGAGAGAATATGACCATGGATGAGTGACGGGTGAGGGTCGTGGTCTCTTATTAAAGGGACTAGGGCACTGAGTACTGCCAGCGGGCGTACCCTGGAGACTTTAAACTACAAACTTTCCGACACGCTCCTTTAACGCGGGCGTCCCAGGAACCGCAGTGCGGCGTCGCAGTCACCACTTCCTTTAAGAGTTTCTTCCCAAACTCCTCGCATTTCGTGGAATTTTAATAGGTTCTTTCGTTAAAGTTTTAAAAAGAACCCCTCATTCAAACATTTTTGATCTGCTGTAAGTCTACCTTAAACGTTCGGACGCGCGGTTGTTGGGCCGGTGATGGAAACTTACTCGCTGGAGGAACACGCCACACACAGCTGTCTTGCCCCTGCCCTCAAAGGATCGAACCGGCAGTTTCCCTTTCGGGTTCTCGCAGAACTGCAAAATCTCTATCAGACCCCGAAGCAAATTGAGAAAGAATCCTGAACTAGATATCATTGTGAGAATTCAACGGACATTATCAGTCCGCGAGCAAAACAACAGCTATTCTCCAGTTTCGTTTATGACTAAAATAATCGCCCTTCTTTGGACGCCCTTTTGTTCACAGTAATCCGGCTTCAACACCACGGGCGGCAGGGCGCCGTCATTTTACCTTTGTGTAACAAAGCATGCGCCAGAGCATTTTTTTAATGTATGAGTCCGTATAACGCCATCGACTATAGGTTTAAGTAACGGTAATATAATGTATATAACAAGCACTGTACACTATTACTTTGTACTTATGAAATATGTAAATAAAAGTCTGTTTTCATTAAAAATATCTTGGCCCTTAATTTACAGAATGAACACCACCGATTCACAACATGGTTTCACGGCTATGTCTAACTCCCGGAATAGAAACCCTCTCCCCCCCCCCCATTAAAATGCTCTGATTTCTCTGAACATGCAAGTGAATATTATCCCCAAATAACTGCAACCTACTGAAATCTGAAATAAAAGATTTACGGCATTGCATAGCCCAAAGGACAATAAATACCCTTGGACGTGGGGTCTAATTTTGCACAGCAAGACCCCACAAATAAATCATCCGCTGTACAGACGCTCTCTGAAGCTGCATCGCTAAACGGTCTCAGCGGAAAGCCAAATAACGGAACACCCCAGATGCGTTAGCGCCTTGAAACCGGTGAGGAGAGCTGGTGCTCTGATCCCGAGGCGAGGACACTGGCGCCTCTCTTCTCCCATTTTGCACAGTTTTACCAATTCCATTTTAGCCAAACCCGATCAGCAGTTCTATTGACAACACCGATGCCCCGTGATATGGACCCTTCTCAAACAGACAACAGGGAACACAGCCTGAACCCAGGTCAGGGTTCTTGTGAGTGGTGAGGGTTCCGTGACAGTCCGGCCAGTACTAATACCGGGTGCTCTCAATAGGAGTCCTGCCATGTTCCTGCCGTGATGTCCTCTCTGTCACTCCAGCACGGTAAATGAAACGGTCAAATACAAGGTTGCAAGTGTCTGCGGAAGACAAACTCAGGGAAGGTGGGGGAGTTGATCTGGTCAGAAACCTCAGCGATGGTGCAATTAGAATCGATGTTGACGTTAGATGTGGAGGGGGTGAAATTGGTGGGATATGGAGTGTGGGAATGGGCGCTCGCCCGGTCTGCGCTGGTCTCACCAGAGCAAACCCCTCTGCTCAATTTTCTCGCTGCCTGGATTTCATTCGGACCAGCTCCTTCTGCACTGTCTCCTCTGGACTGAAGCCCCAACACCGGGTTCTGAATCCTCCGTGACACCAGGCGGAAACTGAACGACGGCTTCGCCGAGCACCTGCATCATGGCCGTTCGGAGCTTCGGCTGCTAAACAATTTAACTATCCTTCCCATGACTGTCTTCTATTTCCGGCTCTTCTGCCCTCAACTCATCCCTCCCAACAGAACGCGGCGGGATTCTCTTGGCTCTCACCTACTGCCGCACCAACCTATACATCTAATGCATTCTTCTTCACACCAACCAGCAGCAACAATGTCATCCTACTCTCTCCACCCTTCTTCTGACTCCCTGGGTCGCTCATCCCTCCTCATCCACCCTCCTCCCCCAAGGCACTCTCCACTGTAACCATAATTGGTGTAACAATTGTCTCTGCATCTCCTCTACTAGCACTATCCAGGGCTCTGAACACCCTTTCCGTGAAGCAGACCTACATATTGTCCACAACTCCCAATTGCGTCTAGTGCCCTGAATGTGGCCTTGTCTTTAACGGTGAGACTAAACGCAGACTGGGTGACATTTTTACATAGCACCTGTGTTCTTTCCACCATGGATGCCAGTGGCAGGTTTGCCCTATCCTCCACCACTGCCAGGGTGAGGCTAAACGCAAACTAGAGTAACAATGTCTCATATTCTCCCTGGATAGTCTGCAGCCTGGTGGCATGACAATTGAATTCTCCAAAGTTTAGGAATCTGCTTGACCTCTGTCCTTTTCTGTCTCTTTCTGATCTAATAAGTTTCTCCTACACTCACCCCACGTCAACCCCATCACCCAGTTCTTATCCTCTCTTCTACCTACTTTCCTTCCCATCACCCACACATTTCTTCCACTGGGTCTCCTTTCCCTTCTTTTCACATCTCGCCTCCCCACCTCTTCCTTAATTCCTTGCCTTCTCCCACTTATATTTCAGTCCAGATGGAAGTCTCAGCCTGAAATGATGACTGTACATTTTCTCCACAAATGTTGTCTGGCCCGTTGATTTTCTCCAGTAGTTAGTTTGTTTGTTTTTAGCTCCAGATTCCAGCATCCATGCTCTCGTGTTTCATGTTTCTCGTGATTCTAACCCTGAAACCAGGCTGTAGGGTAGGGGTGTCCAAACCTAAACTGGCTGCTCCCTCACCAGCAATCAACCAGGTACCCACCTGGAAAGTGAGAGCCAATGAGAAATAATCCAACAACGATTAGCAAGTAGGTGGTTAACCCAAGGGAGGGTTTAACCTAGTGAGAGGTTACATGATGAAGGGATTACATCAGAGAATGGTTATCTATGGAGGGTTTACACCAAGGAGGGGTTATATCAGGGGAGTGGGTTAACCCAGGGTGAACGAGGTGTCATGGTAAGCTACCAGTGTGGAGCAATTGCATTTATTCCTGAGCTATGCCTTCATGTTTTTTTAGGTGAATGTAGTGTTGATCTCTGAGAAAAGCAGAGATCAAAACTACACCAAAGAGGTGGTTAGAGTGTGAGAGCCAAGCCTTTTCACACAGTCCCGACAGCTACAGTAAGGATTGACATATCTTTTTAAAGTGTGGATGTAATAATGTATCAAAAGATGTACATCCTTTCCTTCAGTATATTTACAAAATTTAAGTTAAAATAACCATCTTTGTTCATGACCCACCACAGCCCCTTCTTTGCCCATCTGTCACTGAAAGCCACAAGAGAGCCAACGGACACCATGCACTCTCTCTCCTGGGACAAACACATACTGTTGTGTCCTGGGAAGAGTTGTATTCCGTTCACTCCAATGGAACTTCAAAGAGCTCACTGCCTGGATAACCTTGTCAAAGACTGGGAGCTGTCCCATGAGGAAAACACCAGCCAAATTGGTCTTCAACACCTCTGCAACAATTTTGCTTCACTTCGATCAGCCTGAAAATGGCCATTCTCAACTTCCAAGCCCTGATAGCCAGCAGTACCACGCATTAGGGTTAACCTTAACCCTAACCCTAACCTAACCCTAATGCCAGTACCACCTCAATCAGAATGAGTTCTGGACAAAGATTCCTCATTTACTTTGGGAAATTGTATTCAATTGCAAAGATAAAATGGAATTGATATTACATTTATATTAGATTTCTTGTTACTGCCAGATGTTCAAGTGCTTTACAATGTTTGAGGTACTGTATATTTGAAGAGCATTTCTAATTATAGGAACCTCAGAAACAAGCTCCTAATACAGCAATGAAATAATGCCCAAAATTGACGAGCTTTTAATAATGCTAAGACCATATTTTAGTTTAAGTTATTACAACTGTTTTCATAATAGGATGGTAATTTTAATTATTATATAGGTATGTAGCATAAATATTCATGCTATTAGAATAATAGTTAGCATCGTTAATCACAGGACAAATGGTAAAGTGAGGGGTAAGTTTACAAGCCAGAGTAAGAAAACTCTAAGAGGCAGTTATTCTCTGTTGTAAAGTGGTGGATATATCAACAGTGTACAGACTAAGAAAAGACAGAACACATCAAATAAAGGGGAACTTACTAAAAAGTTTCATGGTCAGATAACCCCTTCTTCTATCAGTCAGGGGTTCCCAACTTTGGGTCCATGAGCCCCTTGTATAATGGTACTGGTCCATACCATATAAAGGTTGGGAACCCCTGTTTTTTAGTTGATTGATTTGTTCAGTTGTTTGACATTGCATTTATATTCATTTGATTGGGAACAGCACCATGTTCAATTGATTCAAATTGGGTTGTGTTCACTGCACTGATACTGGGGTGGAGTTAAATTGATTAACACCGGAGCTATGGCCAGTTGATCAGTGTTCAATGGATTGATTTGAAAGTGAATGGAGTCATGTTCAATTCATTTAAATTGGTGCTTGGGCTAATTGAGCAATATTAGGAGTGAACTAATTTGACTGATAGTTGGACACGGTTGAGCTAAATGATGGTATGGTTGCATTCGAAGTTTTGAAATTGGGATTCTGTTCATTGAGGCTGATGTGGTTGTGTCTGGACACTGGTGTAACACATAGTTGACTGATATTGGAGTCCTGTTGAGTTGACTACTACTGGGGTTGTGCTCAATAGAAAGAAGTCTTCCCTATGTTGAATTGATTGATTGTAACTGTTTGCAGTTTATTAATTTAAGACAAAACATAAGAGCAGAGTTAGGCCATTCAGCCCATCATCTCCCCATTCTGTTATGGCTAGTTTATTATCCCTCTCAACACCTTTCTCTTGCCTTTTTCCCTGCCTTTTCCCCATAATGCTTGATGCCCTGACTAATCAAGAACCTGTCAACTTCACTGTGAATACACGCAGTGATCAGGCCTTCACAGCTACCTGTGACAGTTATTTCTACAGATTCACCACCCTCTAGCTAATGACGTTTCTCCTCATTTCTGTTCTATTCTGAAGATGTGTCCTATAGTCCTAGACTCACCAGCTATTGGGAATATCTTCTTCATATCCACTATCTAGGCCTTTTTGCATTTGACATTTCAATTAGATTTCCCCCTTATTCTTCTAAACACCAGAAAGTACAGGTCCAGAGCAATCAAACTGTCACCATACATTAACCCTTTCATTCTTGGACTCATTCTCGTAAACCTACTCTGGACCCTATCCAATGCCAGCATATCTTTTCTTAAATAAAGGGACCAAGTGTGGTCTGACTACAGCCTTATAAAGACTCAGTATTATATCTTTGCTTTTATACTTTAGTCCTCTTGAAATAGATGCTAACAGCCTTCCTCAGCACCAACTCGACCTGCAAGTTAACTTTCAGGGAACCCTAAATAAGAACTCCCAGGTCTCTTTGCATCTCTGATTTTTTTTAAATTTTCTCCCCATTTAGAAAATAGTCTACACCTTTATTCCTTCTACCAAAGTGCATCACCATACACTTCCTGATACTGTAGCACTTGGTTGACATGGCAACTGGTTCAAAAGATTGATTTTGAGCTCTGACTTATTGATTGATAATACATCTGCATACCATTGATTGATTATTGATGTATGGTCAGTTACATAGTCTGGGCAGAATTGTGTTTGTGATATTAGGATACTGTCATTTGCTTATGTTTGTGTTGATTTAATTGAGATTGAGCCTGTAATGGGATGTTTGGTGAGCTACCTTCTTAGGCCATTGTGTGCTTCTGGTGAAGGTGTGCCCATAGCGTTCTGGGGAGTGTGTTCCAGAATTTAAGTCTAATGTGAGCTGGCTAATTAGCTTTGAGATAAGAGAGAGGATAGTGGTGGATGAGTATTTTTCTGATAGGAAAGCTGTGACCAGAGGTGTACTACTGGGATTGGTGCCAAGTTTGTAGGATGTATGATTAGTAAGTCTACAGATGGCATGGAAGTTGGTTATGATGTGTAAAGTGAGGTAATAATCTAAGGATTATAGATAAAATGGAAAGTTTGGTAAAATGGTAGCAGATAGCATTTAATCCCAATGTGCTAGATGATGCAATTTGGGGAGTCAATTCTGAGTAGGATGTACACAGTCAAATTGTAGGGCACTGAGGAACGTTGATTAGCAGAGTGAAATTGGGATTCAAGTCAATGATTGCCTAAAAGTGGCAATACAGGGTAATGGAGTGGTGAAATGTTGCTTTCCTAGGTTGGGGAATAGAATATAAATTCAGAGTTAGTGTTAACAAACAAAATGCTGGAGGGACTCAGCAGGCCAGGCAGCAACTATGGAAACAAGTACAGTCGATGTTTTGGAGAAAAAAAAGACTGCTTTCTTCCATAGATGCTGCCTGACCTGCTGAGTTCCTCCAGCATTTTCTTATCATCTGGTGATGTTCCTGTGGCCAGTGAGGATGCAAAGATCATTGTCAAGGACACAGCAATGTCTTCCTTCACTTCCCCTGTTGATCAGGTTTCCAGCATCTGCAGATTTTCCTCTTGTTTGGGATTTTGTGTTGCAACTTTTCCCTGGAAAGAAAGATGTTGATAATAGACTGGTATAAAATTATAAAAGAATAGATAGGATAGATAATATCTTCTTTCCCCATGGTTCGGCCTCAAATAAAAAAGGTATATGATCAAGATGAAAGGAATGAGTTTTACATAGAGCATTGAACATAAAAGCACAGTTCATGAACCGCAAATCCCCCGTTCCTCCGCACTGCTAAGAAACCTGTTATTAACCCTGCATTTTGCCTTCAAATTCAAACTTGCAAAATGCTTTTTTTGAGTAGAACGCCATCCATCGCTTCTCAGTCCAGCTCTGCATCCTGTCAATGCCCCATTGTAACCTACAACCTTTTACAACTCTAGCAACCGTGATGTCCTCAGCAAACTCTTCCACTTGCTCACCCAACTCATTTTTTAAAAAATAAGGAACAGCTGGGTTCCCAGAACAGATCCCTGCAGAATATTGCCAGTCACCAATAACCAGGCAGAATATTTTCCCTCTACAGCTACCTTATGCCTTCTATCGAAAAGCTAATTCTGAATCCACACAGCCGAGTTTCCTGGATCCCATGCCTCTTGACATTCTGAATGAGCCCACCAAAGGGAACTAATCAAATTTCTTACTACATACAGCACATCCACTGCTCTACCTTCAATGTGTTTTGTCACATCATCAGTCAGGCCTCTGAGGCATGACAGAGCCTGATCGCAATGCCTAATCAGACTATGCTTCCCTAAGTGTTCTTAAGTGCTCCCTCTATGAATCCTTTCCAATCATTTGCCCAGCACTGAGGTAAGACTCACTGGTCATTGGTTCCCTACACCATTCATTGAACAAAGGAATAAAATTTGCCATCTTCTTACCATCTGGTGATGCTCCTGTGGCCATTGCAGATGTAAAGATCACTGTCAGGGCCACAGCAATATCTTCCTTCACTTTCCATAGTATACTGGGGTATATCTTGACTGGTCTCGGGCTCTTTCAGTATCCATCCAATATTTTTCAAAAGTTCTAGCATATCCTCTTTCTTAAAGTCAACATGCTCAAGCACATCAGCCTGTTTTACACAGTCCTCATAAACATCAACATCCAAATAGTTAACACTGAAGCAAAGTATCCATTAAAGAGCTCCACTACCTCCTCTGTCTCCTGTCCCTGTTTGGTCCTACACTCACTTGAGTCATCCTTCTATTCTATACATAAGTGTAGAATGCCTTCAAACATTCAAAGTACATTTGGGGTTTTCCTTAGTCTGAATTTTAAGGCCTTCTCATGCCCTTTCTAGCTTTAAGTCCATTCTTCAACTTTTTCCTGTTTACCTTGTGACTCTCTAAAGCCCTGCCTGGCCTAAGCTTCCGAAACCTTAAGTAAGCTTCTTTCTTCCTTTTAACTAGATGTTTGACATACAAACATAGAAACCCTACAGCACAATACAGACCCTTCGGCCCACAATGCTGTGCCGAAAATTACCTAGGGTTACCCATAGCCCTCTATTTTTCTAAGTTCCATGTTCCTATCCAGGAGTCTCTTAAAAAACCCCATCATATCTGAATTTAAAAAAACTTACCCCTGACATCCCCTCTACCTACTTCCAAGCACATTAAAAATGTGTCCTCTCGTGCTAGCCATTTCAGCCCTGGGAAAAAGCCTCTGACTATTCACAAAATCAATGCCTCTCATCATTTTATATACCTCTATTAGGTCACCTCTCATCCTCCACCACTCCAAGGAGAAAAGGCTAAGTTCACTCAATCTATTCTCATAAGGCATGCTCCCCAATCCTGGCAACACCCTTGTCAATCTCCTCTGCACCCTTTCTATGGCTTCCACATCCTTCCAGTAGTGAGGCGTCAGAAGTGAGCACAGTATTCCAAGTGGGGTCTGACCAGTGTCCAATATAGCTGTAACATTATTTCTCAGCTCAAACTCAATCCCATGGTTGATGAATGCCAATGCACCATATGCCTTCTTAATCACACAGTCAACCTGCGCAGAGTGTCCTATGGACTTGGAGCTCAAGATCCCTCTGATCCTCCACACTGCCAAGTTCTACCATTTATACTATATTCTGCCATCATATTTGACCTACCAAAATGAACCACCTCACATTCATCTGGATTGAACTCCATCTGCCACTTCTCAGTCAGGTTTTGCATCCTATTGATGTCCTGCTGTAACCTCTGACAGCCCTCCACATTACCCACAACACCCCCAACCTTTGTGTCATCAGCAAATTTACTAACCCATCCCTCCACTTCCTCATCCAGGTCATTTATAAAAACCACGAAGTGAAGGGTTCTCAGAACAGATCCTGGGGCACACCACTGGTCACCGGCCTCCACCACAGAATATGATCCATCTACAACCACTCTTTGCCTTCTGTGAGCAAGCCAATTCTGGATCCACAAAGCAGGGTCCCCTTGGATCCCATGCCTCCTTACTTTCTCAATAAGCCTTGCGTGGGGTACCTTATTAAATGCCTTGTTGAAATCTATATAAACTACATCTACAGCTCTACTTTCATCAACGTGTTTAGCCACATCCTCAAAAAGTTTAATCAGGCTCGTAAGGCATGACCTGCCTTTGACAAAGCCAACTGACTATTTCTATTCATATTATGCCTTTCCAAATCTTCATAAATCCTGCCTCTCAAGATCTTTTGCATCAACTTACCAACCACAGAAGTAAGACTCACTGGTCTATAATTTTCTGGGATATCTCTACTCCCTTTCTTGAGTAAGGGAACAACATCTGCAACCCTCCAATCCTCCCACAGTAGCCTGGGGTACATCTCATCTGGTTGCGACGACATCCAACTTGATGCTTTCCAAAAGCTTCAGAACAACCTCTTTCTTAATATCTACATGCTGAAGCTTTTCAGTCCACTGTTAAGTCATCCCTACAATCACCAACATCCTTTTCTGCAGTGAATACTGAAGCAGAGTATTCATTAAGTACCTCGGCTCTCTCCTCCGGTTCCATACACACTTTTCCATTGTCACACTTGATTGGTTCTATTCTCTCACGTTTTATCCTTTTGCTCTTCACTTACTTGTAGAATGCCTTGGTGTTTTCCTTAATCCTGCTCGCCATGGCCTTCTCATGGCTCTCTTAATTTCATTCTTAAGTATTTCTCGAGTATATTTATTTCATTCTTAAGTACAAGATATTGAGTATATCAGCTCCTAATTTTGCTCCTTTGGCCCAGAATAATTGCAACTTCCCCTCTCCTAATTAAATATTTCCCCCATCTGGTGTGTTCCTGTCCCTGTCCCAGGTTATGGTAAAGGTCAGGGAGTTATGGCCACTGTCTCTGAAATGCTCACCTACTCAGATCTGAAACTTAACCTGGTTTATTGCCTAACACCAGATCCAGCATGGCTTCTCCTCTAGTCTGCCTGTCTACATATTCTGTTATGATCCCTTCCTGGGCATATGTAACAAATTCACCCCTATCTAAACCTCTTACATTAAGGAGGTGTTAATCAACATTGGAGAAGTTCAAATCACACATGTTAACAACCCTGTTATTTTTGCACCATTCCAAAATCTGCCTCCCATTCTGTTCCTTGATATCTCTATTGTTTTTGGGGTGGTGGGGGTGGCTATGGAATTCCCAATAGAGTCATAGAACCATAGAAAGTGCAAAACAGACCAACTAGTCCATGCTGAACCATTTAAACTGCCTACTCCCTTCGACCTGCACTGGGACCATAACCATCCATACCCCTACCATCCAAGTATCTGTCTAAACTTCTCTTTAACATTGAAATCAAGTTCACATACACCACTTGTGCTGTTAGCTCTCATCCCTCTGAGTGAAAAAGTTTCCCCTCATGTTCCCTTTAAACTTTTTACTTTTATCATCTATAGCAACAATCTGGATGCCAATGTGGTTAACTGGATCAAGAAGTTTGCTGATGGCACCAAGACTGGGGGTGTAGTGGACAGAGAGGAAGGCTATCGTTGCTTACAGCAGGATCCAGACCAGCTGGAAAAATGGGCTGAAAAATAGCAGATGGAATTTAATGCAGACAAGTGTGAGGCGTTGCATTTCTGTTGGACCAATCTTGGGTCGGGCACTGAGGAGTGCGGTTGAACAAAGGGATCTGGAAATACAGGTCTATAATTCATTGAATATGGTGTCACAGGTAGATAGGGTCATTAAGAAAGCTTCTGGCACATTGGCCTTAATAAATCAATGTATTGTGTATAGGAGATGTGATGGGATCTTGAAGTTGTATAAGACATTGGTGAGGCCTAGTTTGGAGTATTAATGTGTGCAGTTTTGGTCACCTACATACAGGAAATATGCAAATAAGTTTGAAACAGTACAGAGAAAATTTACAAGGATGTTGTTGGATCTGGAAGACCAGAGTTATAAGGAATGAGTGAATAGGTTAGGACTGTATTCCATGGAATGTAGAAAATTGAGAGGAGGTTTTATAGAGGTGTACAAAATTATGAGGGGTATAGAAAGGGGAAATACAAGCAGGTGTTTTCCACTGAAGTAGGGTAAGACTACAACTAAAGGTCATGGGTTAAGAGTGAATGGTGAAATGTTTAAGGGGAACATGAGGGAAAAGTTCTTTAGTCGGTGGGCTGTGAGAAGGTGGAATGAGCTGCCAGTACAAGTGGTGCATGCAAGCTCAATATCAAAGTTTAAGAGAAGTTTGGATAGGTACATGGATGGTAGGTGTATGGAGGGTTATGATCCTGGTGTAGGTACATGGGAGTGGACAACTTAAATGGTTTGGCACAGACTAGAAGGGTCAAAGGGCATATTTCTGCTCTGTACTTTTCTGTGACCCTTAATCAATGACCACATTTTTCAGCCCATTTTCCCACTTCAAGCCATAATAGTAATTACACCCCCAATCTTTGTGTCATCTGCAAATTTGCTGATCCAGTTAACCACATTATGATCCAGATTATTGATATAGATGACAAACAACAATGGACCCAGCACTGATCCCTGTGGCACACCAATAGTCACAGGCCTCCAGTCAGAGGGGCAACCCTCTACAACTACTCTCTGGCTTCTCCCACAAAGCCAATGTACTACCTCAATTTGACAGAATTTTCTGAATAAACCTTCCATGCAAGGCCTTTAGCAAGGCCTTGTACACAACATCTACTTACCTTCATCAACTTTAATGGTAACTTGCTCAAAAAACTCTTAAGATTGATTAGGCAAGACCTAGCACACATGAAGCCATGCTGACAATTCCTAATCAGTCCATGTCTATCCAAATACTCATATCTGGTCCCTTAGAATACCTTGCAATTACTTTCCCATTACTGATGTCAGGCTATAATTTCCTGGTTTATTTTTAGAGCCTTTCTTAAACATTGGAACAACATTGGCTATCCTCCAATCCTCTGGAACCTCACCTGTTGCTAAGGATGATTTAATTATCTCTGCTAGGGCCTGGCAATTTCTGCACTTGACTCCCTCAGGGTCCAAGGGAAAACATTGTCAGGCCCTGGGTCTTTATCCACCCTGATTTGCCGCAACACAGCAAACACCTCCTCCTCTGTAATCTGTACAGGCTCCATGAAGAGTGATTGCTCCTTTCCTGTTTCTAGCTTCCATCCATACAGACTCCGTAGGCAAACCTTCCACAATATGCTCCCTTTTTGCAGTTGTGATACAATCCCTAATCAACAATGCCATTCCCCCACCTCTTTTACCTCCCTCCCTGTCCCTTTTAAAGCATCTAAGCTCTAGAACATCCAGCAGCCATTCCTGCCTTTGTGGCAGCCAACTCTCTGCAATGGTCACAACATCATATATTATGTATTGATCACGATTGTTCTTGATACTTCTTGCCTTAAAACAGACACATCCCACTGACTGAAATCTTGGTCCTTCAACTACCTATCCTTCCTCAGTCTCTCTACACCAGGGGTTCCCAACCCTTTTTATGCTAGGGACCAATACCATTAAACAATCAGTCCATGGACTCCAGGTTGGGATCCCTCGCTCCACACACTGCATCTACCTGTATACCAACTGCCCCATCCTTTGATCTATCCTCCTGCCAAACTAACTTAAACCCTCCCCAGCAGCTCTAGCAAACTTGTCCACAAGGATATTGGTCCCTTCTTTCTTTTTCAATCTTTTTATTAATTTCAACATAATAAAAAATAACAGAAAATGATACAGAATTATTGGGATTACATTGTTAATAGTTAACATACATGAATATCTACTCAATTGGTACAAGGGAATTAAGTCTCCCAAAATCTTACATAGTACAAATATGATGTGCACAAAGCAAAGAAAATTGGAATAATAATAAGAAAAAAAAATTATACACCCCAAAAAACACTAAACTATCCAAGGCTAACCACTAACTAAAGAAAAAGAAGAAACTTACCTATGTCATTGGTACCAATATGTACCACGATCTCTGGCTGTTCTCCCTCCCACCGCAGGATATCTTGGACACGATCAGAAACATCCCAGACCCTGGCACCTGGGAGGCAAACTACCATCCGAGTTTCTTTACTGCATCCACAGAATTGCCTGTCTGACCCCCTGACTATAGAGTCCCCTATCACTACTGCCTTCCTCTTCCTTTCCCTACCCTTCTGAGCCACAGGGCTGGACTCTGTGCCAGAGGCACGGCCACTATCACTTCCCCCAGGTAGGCTTTCCCCCAACAATACTCTAACAGGAGTACTTATTGTCAAGGGGTACAGCCACAGGGGTACTCTCTCGTACCTGACTCTTCCCCTTCCCTCTCCTGACTGTGACCCATTTCTCTTTCCCCCATGGCCCCGGAGTGACCACCTGTCCATCACCACCTCACTCTCCCTGACCAGACGAAGGTCATCGAGCTGCAGCTTCAGTTCCTTAACACGGTCCCTGAGGAGTTGCATCTCGATACACTGGGTGCCGGGAGACTCCAGGACCTCCCACATCTGACACCGACCACAGAAAACTGGCCTCACACACATACTACCTCCTTTTGCAATCAACAACTGCCTCACCTCGTCCCGTTACCGCCGAAGCCCGTGGAGCCGAAGCCCTTTCACTCCACCGCCCGCTCCCAACGCTGCCCGCTGGACATGGCTGCCCTCTTTTTAAACTGTTCGCACTCAACTGGCTGACGTCACGCGCCTCCACAGTCTGGCCTCTCTCTCTTCCACCGAGAACTCAAAATGTCTTCCCACTGGAAAGGGAAAAGGGAAGAGGTCCTGAAACAAGACTACAGGGAGTTAGGAAGGAAGTTGAAAAGCAGGACCTCAAAGGTAGTAATCTCAGAATTACTGCCTGTGCCACGCAACAGTGAGAATAGGATTAGAATGAGGTGGAGGATAAATGCATGGCTCAGGGATTAGAGCAGGGGGCAGGGATTCAGATTTCTGGATCATTGGGCCCTCTTTTGGGGCAGGTGTGACTATACAAAAAGGACGGGTTGCACTTGAATCCCGGGGGACCAATATTCTGGCGGGGAGGTTTGATAGACCTGTTGGGGAGGGTTTAAACTAGTTTAGCAGGGGGGTGGGAATCAGAATGTGAGGGTAGGGATTAAGGTAGAAAGACAAGCACATGATGCTTAGAGTTCGGAGTTGATGAGGAAGGACAGGCAGGGGACAGAACATAATTGTAGTCAGTTAAAGGGGTTGAAATGTGTCTATTTCAATGCTAGGAGTATTAGGAACAAGGAAGATGAACTTAGAGCATGGATTAATACGTGGAACTACGACGTTGTGGCCGTTACTGAAACATGGTTGGACGAAGGGCAGGATTGGATGATGCTGGTCCCGGGCTTCTGGTGTTTTAAAAGGAATGGGATGCGAGGTAGAAAAGGGGGGGAGAGTGGCATTGCTGGTCAGGGATAGTATCACGGCTATAGAAAGGGAGGATCCTGCAGAGGGAGTGTCCACTGAGTCAGTCTGGGTGGAAGTCAGAAATAGGAAGGGATCAATCACTGTGCAAGGAGAAGTCTATAGGCCCCCAAATAGCCCTCTGGACACCGAGGAGCAGATAAGCAGGCAGATTTTAGAATGGTGCACAAAATACAGGGTAGTAGTTACAGGTGATTTCAAATTCCCTCATATTGACTGGCACCTCCTGAGTGCAAGGGGGATAGATGGGGCTGAATTTGTCAGGTGTGTTCAAGAAGGATTCCTGACACAGGATGTGGACCAGCCGACGAGAGGAGAGGCTATACTGGATCTAGTTCTGGGTAATGAACCTGGTCAGGTGACAGACCTCTTGTTGGGGGAGCATTTGGTGAGAGTGACCACAACTCCCTTAGCTTCAGCATAGCTATGGAAAGGGATAAAATCAGATGAAATGGTGAAGTGCTTAACGGGGGAAGGACTAACTTTGAGGGGATGAGGCAGGAACTAGCGAGAGTAAATTGGAAACAGATGTTCAAAGGGGAAAGCACAGAAGTAATGTGGGAGAAGTTTAGGGACCACTTGAGCTGGATTCAGGATAGGCTTGTCCCACTGAGAAAAGGAAAAAATAGTAGGAAAAGGGAACCGTGACTGACGAAAAATGTGAGGCAACTCGTCAAGAGGAAAAAGGAAGCATATGTTAGATATAAGAAGCAGGAAGTAGGAGAGGCTTATGAGAAATATAGGGTAGCCAGGAAGGAGCTAAAGAAAGGACTTAGGAGAGCTTGAAGGGGGCATGAGAAAGCCTTGGCATGTAGGATTAAGGAAAACCCCAGGGCATTCTATGCCTGTGTAAAGAATAGGACATGACGAGGACAAAGGTGGGACCGCTAAAGGATAAAGAGGACAACATGTGCCTGGAGGCAGAGGAGGTTGGGGAGGTTCTAAATGAATACTTTGCTTCAGTATTCACAAGGGAAAAGGATCTTGATCAAGATGAGGTCGAAGTAGTGTGCTGGACAATGTGGAGATTAAGGAAGAAGAAGTGCTGGATCTTCTTAAAAACATCAAGATAGATAAATCCCCAGGGCTGGATATGATACACCCCAGGTTGTTGTGGGAATTGAGAGAAGAGATCACAGGAGCATTAGCTATGATCTTTGAATCCTCTTTGGCTGCAGGGGAAGTGCCGGAGGACTGGAGAATGGCAAATGTAGTTCCCTTGTTTAAAAAGGTAATAGGGAGAAACCTGGGAACTATAGACCAGTGAGTCTTATGTCGGTGTTCTGAAAACTACTGGAAAGGATTCTTAAGGATAGGATCTATGAGCAATTGGAGAAGTGCAGTCTACTCATGGATAGTCAACATGGCTTTATGAAGGGAAGATCGTGCCTCAGGAGCCTGATTGAGTTTTTTGAAGAGGTAACAAAAGAAATTGATGAGGGTAGGGCAGTGGATGTGGTCTACGTGGACTTTAGCAAAGCACTTGACAAGGTCCCTCATGAGAGACTCATCCAGAAAGTCATGAGGCATGGGATAAGTGGAACCTTGGCTGTTAGGATAAAAAATTGGCTTAAAGGAAGAAAGCAGAGGGTAGTTGTGGAAGGAAAGTATTCTGCCTGGAGGTCGGTGACTAGTGGAGTGCCACAGGGATCTGTCCTGGGACCCCTGCTATTTGTGTTTTTTTATAAATGACCTGGATGTAGAGGCAGAAGGATGGGTGAGTAAGTTTGTGGATGACACGAAGATTGGAGGAGTTGTGGATGGAGCCTTAGGTGGTCGAAGGTTACAAGAGGATATAGACAGGCTGCAGAGTTGGGCAGAAAAATGGCAGATGGAGTTCAATCTGGCCAAGTGTGAGGTGATCCATTTTGGAAGGACAAACCAGAAAACTGAGTACAGGATTAATGGTCAATTACTTAAGAGTGTGGATGAACAAAGGGACCTTGGGGTTCAAATCCATACAACCCTCAAGGTCACTGCACAGGTTCATAGGGTAGTTAAGAAGGCCTATGGGATGCTAGGCTTCATTAACAGGGGGATTGAGCTCAAGAGTACAGAGGTCATGTTGCAACTCTACAAATCTCTGGTGAGACTACACAGAGTATTGTGTTCAATTCTGATCACCTCATTATAGGAAGGATGTGGAAGCTATGGAGGGGGTGCAGAGGAGATTTACCAGGATATTGCCTGGATTGGAGAACAAGTCATATGGAGCAAGGTTAGCAAAGCTGGGACTTTTCTCTTTGGAGCGTAGAAGAATGAGAGGGGACTTGATAGAGGTCTACAAGATTATGAGAGGCATAGATAGGGTGGATAGTCGGTACCTGTTTCCCAGGGCACCAATAGCAAACATCAGAGGGCATATGTACAAAATTAAGGGAGGGAAGTTTAGGGGAGACATCAGGGGTAAGTTTTTTTTACACAGAGGGTTGTGAATGCCTGGAATGACTTGCCAGGGATGGTGGTGGAGGCTAAAACATTAGGGGTATTTAACAGCCTCTTGGACAGGCACATGGATGAAAGAAAAATGGAGGGTTATGGGGTAGCGTGGATTTAGTACTTTTTTTTAAGGATTATATGGGTCGGCACAACATGGAGGGCTGAAGGGCCTGTACTGTGCTGCAGTGTTTTATGGTTAAACTTGCGCTGTTCATAATATCTGAAAAGAAAGCAAAAGAACCATAAGTGTCATCAACTCCGATCCTCTCTACATGTATAAAACCAGAAAAAGAAAAAAGATCCCTTCGAGTTCAAGTGTAACCTGTCCTTTTTGTACAGGTCTTAAACTTCCCAAGAACTGAATTCCAATTATCCACAAATCTGAAACCCTGCCCCTGCACCAGTTCTTAGGCAACACATTCATCCATCAATTAATCCTATTCTTGTCCTCACTGGTATGTGGTACAGGTAACATTCTAGAGATTAATACCCTTGATGTCCGACTTTACAGCTTCCTACCTAGCTGATTATATTCCTACTTCAGGATCCCTTCCCTTTTCCTTTCCGTTGTATGTTGTCGGTACCAATATGTCACATACCTCCACAACTGAAGTTTATTACACAGAATGGTGGATACCTGGAGCTGACTGCCAGAGGTGGTGGGGAAGTCAGATACAATCACTACATTTGAGAAATGAAACTTAAAAGACAAGATTTGGAAGAATACAGTCCTAATGCAAGTAAACGGGAAAAGGATAAAAAGATGAACATGGATGCAGTAGGATGCAGGGCTTGTTTCTCCTGTACAACACTATGACTCCGTGATTCATGTTCAATGGATTTCAAATTGGGATGCTGTCAGCTGATATTCAACTTACATTCAGTTGATTAACGAGCGAGATGCATTTGGTTGGTTAGTGCTGGGTTCCTGTCCAGTTGATTGAGTCTTTATTGCATTGACTGATATTGGCACTGTGTTCAGTTTGTTAAACTTGGGACAGAGTTTAGGTTTTTAATTTTAGATTTCTCTCCAGCCTAGTGACAGTGGAACTATGGAATTGGAATCAGTTCATTATGGTCACATGTGGCAAGATACAGTGAAAAGCTTGTTCATACATTTTAAATTATTACACAGTGCATTGAAATAGAACAAAGTAAAACACAAAAAATGCAGAGAGGGTAAACAATGACATATAAAATCATAATCAGATATATTGTGAGGTCAAGAGTTCATCTTATCAAACTACAGAACCACCAGTAGTCTTATTACAGCAGGATACAAGCTGTTCTTGAGCCTGCTGGCACATGCTTTTAAGGTTTTGCAACTTCTGCCAAATGGAGGAATAGAGAAAAAAGAATATCTGAGGAGACTAGGGTCTTTGATTATGCTGTCTTAGAAACGTAGAAAATATACAGCACAATAAAGGCCCTTCAGCCCACAAAGCTGTGCCGAACATGTGCCTACCTTAGGACTACCAAGGCTTTACCCATAGTCCTCTATTCTTCTAAGCTCCATGTAGCCATCCAGGAGTCTCTTAAAATTGCCGCTGGCAGCCCACTCACCACTCTCTGGGTAAAAACTTACCCCTGACATCTCCTCCGTACCTACTTCCAAGCACCTTAAAACTGTGCCCTCTTGTGGCAACCATTTCAGCCCTGGGAAAATGCCTCTGACTATCCACACGATCAATGCCTCTTGTACACCTCCATCAGGTCACCTCTCATCCTCTGTCGCTCCAAGGAGAAAAGGCCGAATTCACTCAATCTATTCTCATTGGACATGCTTCCCAATCCAGGCAACATCCTTGTAAATCTCCTCTGCACCCTTTCTATGGTTTCCACATCCTTCCTGTAGTGTGGCGACCAGAATTGAGCACAGTACTCCAAGTGAGGTCTGACCAGGGTCCTATATAGCTGCAACATTACCTCTCGGCTCTTAAACTCAATCCCACGATTGATGAAGGCCAATGCACCATATCCCTTCTTAATCACAGAGTTAATCTGCGTAACAGCTTTGAGTGTCTTATGGACTCAGAACCCAAGATCCCTCTGGTCCTCCACACTGCCAGGAGTCTTACCATTAATACTATATGCTGGCTTCCTATTTGACCTACCAAAATGAACCACTTCACACTTACCTGGGTTGAACTTCATCTGCCACTTCTCAGCCAGGTCTTGCATCCTATCAATGTCCTGTTGTAACCTCTGACAGCCCTCCACACTATCCACAACACCCCCAACCTTTGTGTCATCAGCAAATTTACTAACCCATCCCTCCACTTCCTCATCCAGGTCATTCATAAAAATCACAAAGAGTAGAGGTCCCAGAACAGATCCCTGAGGCACTCCGCTGGTCACCAGCCTCCATGCAGAATATGACCCGTTTACAACCACTCTTTGCCTTCTGTGGGCAAGCCAGTTCTGGATCCACAAAGCAATGCCCCCTTGGATCCCATGCCTCCTTACTTCCTCAATAAGCCTTGCATGGGGTACCTTATCACATGCCTTGCTAAAGTCCATATACACTACATCTATGGCTCTACCTTCAATGTGTTTAGTCACATCCTCAAAAAAATCAATCAGGCTCGTAAGGCATGACCTGCCTTTGAAAAAGCCATGCTGACTATTCCTAATCATATTATGACTCTCCAAATATTCATAAATCCTGCCTCTCAGGATCTTCTCCATCAACTTACCAACCACTGAAGTAAGACTCACTGGCTTATAATTTACTGGACTATCCCTACTCCCTTTCTTGAATAAGGGAACAACATCCACAACCCTCCAATCCCCCAGAACCTCTCCTGTCCTCATTGATGATGCAAAGATCATTTCCAGAGGCTCAACAATCTCCTCCCTTGCTTCCCACAGTAGCCTGGGGTACCTCCCCTCTGGTCCCAGTGACTTATCCAACTTGATCCTTACCAAAAGCTCCAGCACACTCTCTTTCTCAATATCTACATTCTCAAGCTTTTGCGTCCACTGCAAGTTATCCCTACAATATCCTTTTCCTTCGTGAATACTGAAGCAAAGTACCTCCACTATTTCCTCCAGTTCCATACACACTTTTCCATCGTCACACTTCATTGATCCTGTTCTCTCACATCTCATCCTCTTGGTCTTCACATACTTGTGAAGACCTTGGGGTTTTCTTTAATCCTGTCTGCCAAAGCCTTCTCATGGCCCCTTCTGGCTCTCCTAATTTCATCCTTAAGCTCCCTCCTGCTAGCCTTATAATCTTCTAATTTCATATCATTACCTAGTTTTTTGAACCTTTCATACACTCTTTTCTTCTTGACTAGATTTACAACAGTCTTTTGTGCACTACAGATCCTGTACCCTACCATCCTCTCCATGTCTCATTGGATCGTACCCACTCAGAACCCCATGCAAATATTTGCTGAACATTTGCTACATTTCTTCCGTATGTTTCCCTGAGAACATCTATTTCCAATTTATGCTTACAAGTTCCTGCCTTTTAGCTTCATAGTTCCCATTACTCCAATTAAACATTTCCCTAACTTGTCTGTTCCTATCCCTCTCCAATGCTATGGTGAAGGAGATAGAATTGTGATCACTATCTCCAAAATGCTCTCCCATTGAGAGACCTGACACCTGACCAGGTTCATTTCCCAGTACCAGATCAAGTACAGCCTGTCCTCTTGTAGTCTTATCTACATATTGAGTCAAGAAACCTTCCTGAACACCTAACAAACTCCACCCCATCTAAATCCCTCACTCTAGGGAGATGCCAATCAATATTTGGGAAATTAAAATCTCTCACCACAACAACCATGTTGTTATTATTCCTTTCCAGAAACTGTCTCCCTATCTGCTCCTCCATGTCCCTGTTACTATTGGGTGGTCTATAAAAAACACCCTATTCCAAACTTCCACCTACAGAGACTCCATAGACAACCCCTCCATGACTTTTTCCTTTACTGCAGCCGTGACACTATATATATATATATATATATGTCTGATCAACAGTGCCACACCCCCACCTCTTTTGCCTCATAAAGTGCACAAAACAGTGCAGGCATTACCATAAATAATAAACAAGACAACAGGGCAGTAAGGTGTCAGTCCAGACTCTGGGTATTGAGGAGTCTGATAGCTTGGGGGAAGAAACTGTTACATAGTCTGGTCGTGAGAGCCCGAATGCTTCGGTGCCTTTTCCCAGACGGTAGGAGGGAGAAGAGATTGTATGAGGGGTGTGTGGGGTCCTTCATAATGCTGTTTGCTTTGCAGATGCAGCATGTAGTGTAAATGTCCATGATGGTGGGAAGAGAGACCCCAATGATCTTCTCAGCTGACCTCACTATCCACTGCAGGGTCTTGCGATCCGAAGTGGTGCAATACGGTGGTGTTTCTGTGTGAAGGGAGTAGACCGGTTACAAAATCTAGGGCGATGTGCGACCAAGGATGACCCAGGACAGGTAGGGGACGAAATAATCCAGCAGGTGGCTGGTGGGAGGCTTTTCTGCGGATACAGACAGACATAGGAACGGGTATTTGCTTCCATGGAAGGTCACCACCAATGTCTTTTCAGGAGAGACAGTGTCCGATCACTCCCAGGGAGGCAGGCAAACAGAGACGTGTGCCCCCACTGGAGAGCCCGAGACCTAACGGAATCGGGCACAAAAAGGTGATTGGCGGGTCTGTTGCCGGGGTCAGGGTCATCCCATTGGGCCTCATTTACAATAGACTCGATTTCCCAAGTGAGAGTTGCCATCACACAGGATGGTGGGAGGATGGTCTCTGGGCTGGAAACGTACTGGCGGGAGAGTGCGTCAGGTTTCCCGTTCTTGGACCCCAGACGGTAGGTGAGGGTAAACTTGAACCTTCCAAAAAAACAATGCCTAGTGGGCTTGGCGGGAGTTCAGGCATTCAAGAGTCCAAGGTTCTTATGATCTATCCAAACGATCTGCCCCCTCCAGCCAGTGCCTTCATTCCTCCAACGCCAGCTTGACCGCCAGGAATTCCCGGTTCCCCACAATGTAATTCCATTTGGTAGGGAACAGCCGGCAAGAAAAGAAGGCACAGGATTGAAGCTTCTGGTCTGGACGTGATTGTTGGGACAGAGTCAGAGGCATCAACCTCTACAATAAATTGACGGAAGGAGTCTGGTTGGACCAAGATGGGAGTGATCGGGAAATATCTCTTCGGGTCAGTGAATGCTGAATCACCCTCGGAGTCCCAACAAAAAGGGGTTGTAGGTGATGTAAGTCGGGTAAGAGGCACCACCACCTGACTGTAGTCCCTGATAAATCAGCGATAGAAGTCAGCAAACCCCAGGAACCGCTGAAGTTGCTTGCAGGTTGTGGGCCTAGGCCATTCTTCCACAGCCCAAATCTTCTCAGAGTCAGCTTTCACTTGCCCGCTCTTGATAATGTAGCCCAGGAAGCTGAGCGAGGGGACGTGGAATTCACATCTCTCCGCCTTTGCAAATAACTTGTTCTCCCACAGTCTCTGCAGGACTTGACGGACATACTGAATGTGTTTCTGGAAGCTGGTGGAGAATATCAAAATGTCACCTAGGTAGACAAACACAAAGGGGTTAACAAAATCCCTCAGCACATCATTGATTGGGGCTTGAAAAACAGCGGGGGCATTGGTGAGGCCAAACGGCATGACCAAGTATTCGAAGTGGCCTAATGGTGTATTAAATGCTGTCTTCCACTCGCCTCCCTCGCTTAACATGACTAGATGGTAGGCACTACGAAGATCCAACTTTGAGAAGATGGTGGCTCTGTAAAGTGGTTCAAATGCCGAGTTAATATGGGGCAGGGGGTACTTGTTTTTGACAGTTATGTTGTTTAGGCCTCGGTAATCGATACAGGGACGAAGTGACCCATCCTTTTTCTCTACAAAGAAGAAACTGGCGCCCACCGGGGAAGATGAGGATCGAATAATGCCCGCCATGAAAGAGTCACTAATGTATTTCTCCATGGCCTCTCTCTCAGGTTGGGACATGTTATTTAGGCGACTGGTGGGTAGTGAGGCCCCGGAGAGAAGATCGATAACGCAGTCATATGGGCGGTGCAGAGGCAGGGAAAGAGCCTGTTGTTTGCAGACTACCTGCCCCAGGTTATGGTATTCTGCGGGTACTCTGGACAAGTTGAGGGGTTCCAAGACAGGCGGGGTCGCAGTAGCCTCCCTAGGGGATGGAGCTGACCTCAGACCGGTGGCATGGCAAAATGGTCTCCAGCTGGCTACCCTCCCAGTAGACCAGTCGATGTGGGGATTGTGGTGGTTCAACCAGGGGTATCCTAGAACTATAGGGGCTTGAGGTGAATGGATGAGATTAAATCATACCTTCTTTTGATGATTTCTGGACAGAATCAAGGTCAGGGGTGGCGTACAGTGGGTGACCCGAGCGAGAAGTTTTCTGTCCAACACCCAGGCCTCCAGAGGGGTACTTAATGGTTCCCGAGGTATTCCAGCCTGGGAGGCTACGTCCTCGTCCAGCAGATTTCCCTCGGCACTGGAATCCACCATGGCAGAGAGAGGCACGGACTGTTGGTGGTAATTCACAGTAGCCTGGATCTGCATCTGGGTTTTGGGGGAGGGGGGCTGAAGGGAGTGTCGTCTGACTCACCAGACCAGTCGGAGCGGAAGGGAAAGAGAGGATAGGGCTGGTTGAAGACGGTAAAACGGGCTGTGGGGTGACCCGAGGAGCAGGGCGACTGGTCTTTTCTCTCAGGTGCTCTCAAAGTCGATTATCTATCCTAGTGGCTAGAGAGATCAGAGATCAGAGAGTTCAGGCTGTCTGGAGAATTGCCAGTCGGGACCATGACACTTTTCTCCTGCAGCAGCATGAGATAGAACTCATCAGGCCTGGGGGATTTATTCACCTTGGAGACGCCAACTACCTCTTCCACCTATTGGACAATTTCAGTGAGCCCTCCTTAAATTCTCCAGCTCAATGTCTTTCTCCTTCATGAGTAGAGATGAGAAATATTAATGTAATAATTCACCCAGATCCCTTGGTTGCAGGTCCGGAATGGATTTTGATCCATGAAGGGCTCTTACTGATAACCCTCGTGTACTGAACATTCAAAGCCCTGGAATTTTCCTTAATCCAGGCTATTTCATGCCCCCCTCTTTGTCCTGCTAATTTTTGTTACATGCCCTCTACTTTTCCTGTTCCTGAGTATATACCTCTTAGGCTCAGGGTTTTCAAGGTTCTCACCATCCAGATATCTAATTTTTGACTCTACTCTGGGTCCTGGAGGTCGAGGTCACCTTTTCTGAGATTAAATCTCCACTCTGCATCAGAACTACACATGAACAGAAGGAAATGCGCTCAGGTTTAGGTCACTGTTCAATATGATCAGGATGGTTCTACCACAGATCTCAACTCCTTTCTATATCAGTTTCCCACAGCCCACAATTCCCTAATATTTCAAAGATGTCAGAGAAATCACAGAAGTCATACAAAAGTACAGCTTAGAAACTGGCCCTTCAGCCAATTTAAACTACCAAGTCCCATCGGCCTGCACCAGGACCACAGCCCCCCATACCCCTCCATCCATGTACCTATCCAAACTTCTCTTAAATGTTGAAATTGAGCTCTCATGACCCTCTGAGTGAAGAGGTTTCCCCCCATTTTCCCCTTAATCATTTCAGCTTTCACCCTTAACCCTCAACCTCTCGTCATACTCTCACCCAACCTCAGTGGAAAAAGCCTGCTTACATTTACCCTGTCTATACCCCTTATATAACACGTACAACATGCTGGAGGAACTCAGCAGCTCGGGCAGCATCTGTTGAAATGAGCAGTCAACGTATCGGGCCGAGACCCTTCATCAGGACTGAAAAAGGAGGGAGCAGGGGCCCTATAAAGAAGGTGGGGGGAGGGTGGGAGGGAGAAGGGATGACAGCAGAAGGGAAACCACGATTCTTAAAGAAAGAGGACATTTGAGATGTCCTGGAACGGAAAGCCTCATCCTGGGAGCAGATGCGGCAGAGACGGAGGAGACGGAATAGGGAATAGAATTTTTGCATTGGGCAGGGTGGGAAGAGGTATAGTCGAGGTAGTTATGGGAGTCAGTGGGTTTATAGAAAATGTCAGTGGACAGTCTATCTCCAGAGATGGAGACCGAGAGATCGAGAAAGGGGAGAGAAGTGTCCGAGATGGACCAAGTGAATTTGAGGGCTGGGTGGAAGTTAGAGGCAAAGTCGATGAAATTGACGACCTCAGCATGGGTGCAGGAAGCAGCACCAATGTAGTTGTCAATGTATCGAAGGAAAAGTTGGGGAGCAGTATCAGTATAGATTTGGAGCATAGACTGTTCCACATAACCCATGAAGAGGCAGGCATGGCTGGGGCCCATGCGAGTACCTATAGCTACACCCATGGTCTGAAGAAAGTGGGAAGAGCCAAAAGAGAAGTTATTAGGTGTGAGTATCAGTTCCGCCAACCGGAGGAGTGTGGTGGTGTTGGGGAACTGGTGAGGTCTATTTTCCATCTCTGGAGACAGCCTGTCCACTGACATCTTCTATAAACCCACTGGTTCTCATAACTACCTCGACTATACCTCTTCCTACCCTGCCAAATGTAAAAATGCTATTCCCTATTCCCAGCTCCTCCGTCTCTGCGGCATCTGCTCCCAGGATGAGGCTTTCCGTTCCAGGACATCTCAAATGTCCTCTTTCTTTAAGGATCGTGGTTTCCCTTCTGCCGTCATCAATGATGCCCTCACCCGCATCTCCTCCACTTCCCGCACTTCAGCCCTCACCCCATCCTCCCGTCACAACAGGGACCGTGTCCCCCTTGTCCTCACCTACCACCCCACCAGCCTCCGGATCCAGTACATTATCCTCCGAAACTTCCACCACCTTCAACAGGACCCCACCACTAAGGACATCTTTCCCCCTCTACCCCTCTCTGCTTTTCATAGGGATTGTTCCCTCCGCGACTGCCTGGTCCACACGTCCCTCCCCACAGATCTCCCACCTAGCACTTAACCCTGCAAACGCAAGTGCTACACCTGTCCCTACACCTCCTCTCTTACCACCATTCAGGGCCCCAAACAGTCCTTCCAGGTGAGGCAACACTTCACTTGTGAGTCTGTTGGGGTAATCTATTGCATCCGGTGCTCCCGGTGCGGCCTCCTCTACATCGGCGAGACCCGACGCAGATTGGGGGACCGCTTCGTCGAGCACCTCCGCTCCATCCGCCACAACAGACAGGATCTCCCGGTTGCCACCCACTTCAACTCTGCTTCACATTCCCATTCGGATATCTCCATACATGGCCTCCCCTACTGCCATGATGAGGCCAAACTCAGATTGGAGGAGCAACACCTCATATACCGTCTGGGTAGTCTCCAGCCCCTTGGTATGAACATCGAATTCTCCAACTTCCAGTAATTCCCTCCCCCTCACTTCCACCATTCCACTTTCACTCTGCCTCCTCTTCCAGCTGCTTATCATCTCCCTCATGATTCTGCCTTCTTCTACTACACATAGTGTTTTCCCCTTACATTCCTTCTTCACCTTTCCTGCCTATCCCCTCTCTGCTTCCCCTCCCCCACCCCTTGATCTTTCCCCTTACTGGTTTTTCACCGGCACCTACCAGCCTTCTCCTTCCCACCCTCCCCCCACCTTCTTTATAGGGCCCCTGACCCCTCCCTCTTCAGTCCTGATGAAGGGTCTCGGCCCGAAACGTTGACTGCTCATTTCCACGGATGCTGCCCGACCTGCTGAGTTCCTCCAGCGTGTTGTGCGTGTTCATTTGACCCCAGCATCTGCAGTGTACTTGGTGTTTACTATACCCCTTATAAGTTTGTATGCCTCTGTCAAATCTCCTCTCAATCTTTTACGTTCCAAAACATAAAATCCTTACCTATTCAATCTTTCCTAAAAACTCAGGTCCTCCAGTCCTAGCAACATCCTTGTAAATTCTCTTTCAACCTTGTTTACATCTTTCCTGCAGGTGAATGACCAAAACTGCACGCAATACTCCAAATTAGGCCTCACCAATGTCTTATACAACTTCAACATAACAGCCCATCTACTGTACTCAATATTTTTATTTATGAAGTCTAATGCGCCAGAAGTTTTATTTATAACTCTATCCATCTGGGCACCATTTGCAATTTACTATGGACCTGTATTCTCAGATCCAACCTCCCATATGTGACCTTGTCAAATGCCTCGTTAAACTCCATGTAGACAACGTCCACTGCCTTGTCTTCATCACTTTCCCTGGTAACTTACTCAAAAAAAGATTGGTTAGACATGACTTACCATGTACAAAGCCATGCAGACTATTCCTAATCAGTCCCTATCTATCCTGCTCCTTAGAATATCTTCCAATAACTTACCCACTACTGATGTCAGGTTCATGGGCCTATAATTTCCTGGTTTATTTTTGAAGTCTTTCTTAAACAGCAGAACTATGTTGGCTATCCTCCAATCCCTTAGTGCCTCACCTGTCGCAAAGGATGATTGAAGTATCTCTGCTGGGGTCCGGGCAATTTCTGCACTTGCGTCCCTCAGGATCAGAGAGAACACCTTGTCAGGCCCTGGGGATCTATTCACCTTCATTTGCCTCTAGACAGTAAACACCTCCTCCTCTGTAATCTGTATTTGGTCCATGATCACACTGCTGCTTTGCCTCACTCTATTGACTCAGTATCTGTCTCCTGAGTAAAAAATTCATTTAACATCTCCACCATCTCATTTGGCTCCACACATAAATTACTGGGTACAATTTAGTTTGCAGACTCCCGAATCTAGCTAAATATTGCCCTCTAGTGGATTCCACAGATGAACCTCAGGTCACAGATAAAAGTAAATCAATTGTCATTTGAGTATATACATGTACATAATTGTATAATGTATATAGAAACAAGACGTTTCACTGAATCAGGGTGTACGGCACTGTAGTACACAGAACACATTTACACAACATAACATATGAGGGTAAGGATAAAATCTACAGATGAATCACACATAAATAAAAAGCTTTAATTAAACATTGTAAGGTACAGACCAGATTAACAAATGACACTTCAGATACAATGCAGCAGAGAGTTCAGAGCCTGTTTCCTGTTGGCCAGAAGAAACTACAGTCTAATCAGGACAGGAGAAGCAGACAATCCAGTTCTCTTGTTTCCCCCCATTCTGTGGACTCTGAACTGATTCTCGTTCTTGGATAATCTAATCAGAGCAACTGAGGCTATGTCTACGCTACACCAGATAAATCCATAACCGAAGCCTTTTCTCTTCATTTTGACCCTCCGTCCACACTGAAATGGCATTTTAATCCACCGAGAAGAGAGAATTTCAGAAACGCTCTCCAGAATGTGTAATTTTGAAAACGCCGAATTGGCCAGAGCAGTGTGGACGGGGTAACCGGAGACTTCTGAAAACACTGTCATGACTTGCTGGAACAGATGGTGACGTTCATGAGGCTACATCCACACTAGACCAGATAATTTTGAAAACACCGGTTTTGAGTAAAAACAATAGGCGTCCACACTATGCGTTTTTGGAAAAATCTCTATCCACACTGAAACGGAGATTTCGGCAAATCTCCTCCTGCGCATGCACAGGACACATCTACCGAAAACAAGCGACATGTTTGGTGTTGTATCTCGCCATAAAAGTGCGCATTTGCATAGTTACAGACTAGAAAAACTTGAAATGATGGAGAGCTATTGGCTCTTATGCAGGAGAACTTAAAACTAAAAAAAACAAATACTGGAGCGTACGGCAGCAACCAACAGGGAGTTCAATGACAGATTGACCCGGCTGACAACGAACATTGAAAAACTGACTAACTCTGCTGCATTAATAAAGCACCTTGTTAAATGTATAAAACATGTCTGCATCAGTGTTATCTTGTATTTCCATTCAATGATACATGAGGCTGTTACACATCTATTGTCAGAGAAGTACTTGCATAAATAGGTAAACCACCTTCATACCAGCAAGGACAGAAAACAGGGCAAAGTGAGTATACATATTTATTCAGTAAGTTATGGGTCAAAGTATTTGGTGAGTACATTTCTAACTCTTCTGGTTTCAGTCTCTTTGCCATCTGTTCTGAAATTGTTAGGTTGCGTTCAAGAAAACAATGAAATAGCGCGCTGCTGTCTGATAGTATTTTCAGATTTCTCTGGTTACCCCGTCCACACTGATCTGCCTGAGCAGCATTTTCAAAAATATCCACCTTGGAAAGCATTTTTGAAAAGCTCTGGTTTCAGGAGACAAAAACACCGTTTTAGTGTGGATGGAGGGTAAAAACGAAGAGAAAAGGCTTTGGTTATGGATCGTGTGGATGTAGCCTGAATGTGGACACAGGAAGCTTCAGGTAATGATCTGCTAAGCCTGAGACCAATCTCAAACAAACATGTAAAGGGTGTGGACCCTGAGCTGATTCTTGACTCTGGGACAGTCTAGTCAGAGCAATATACCTGAGACCTTTCTCAGAGGAGTAGCTACTTGTTATGTAAAATGCCAGATCTGCAATCGGTAATCTCGTTAGACTCTGTCTGGGTTGCCTCATTTAACTGGTTTGGACCAGTAAAGACACAAAGACACAAGGCTAGGGTGGGCAGAGACACAGAACAATTTTGGTTGTAAACCTGTACAAGGACCAGTAAGAAGGAGACCCAGGTAGGTCAGGTGACCTTGAGCCAATGGGATGGAGACCCAATGGTTTGATTAATGAGGAACAGTATAAGACTCGGGAGCTACAAATACGCAGGGGCGATAACTCTCCAGCAGCCAGAGGCCAATCCTCGCGGATAAGGAGGACCCCACGGACCATCGGAGACCTCGGAGATCAGGACCACAAGGAACAACTTATCAGCATAGACTCCTTTCCTGTACCTCTGTACCTCACTGATCATTATTATAAGGGGTGTTTCTTGTAAACACAAAGTACACTGCAGATGCTGTGGTCAAATCAACACGTACAAACAAGCTGGATGAACGTTTCGGGCCGAGACCCTTCATCAGGACTGTTGACTGCTCATTTCAACGGATACTGCCCGACCTGCTGTGTTTCTTGTAACATTCCCATTCTGCCTGTTCTTGTTTCTTTGCATCAGAGCCTCCTGCCTGATGGTAGAAAGTCAAAGAGGATGCTGGATGGACAAGTGGGAACTCTGATAATACTAAGGACCCTGCGTACATAGCCCTCTTGATAAATGTCCCCGACAGATGGTAGGGAGATGCCTATGATCCTCTCAGCCATTCTCACAGTCCTTTGTAGGAACTTCCAGTCTAATGCTCAGCTTCTCCAATACCAGATGGAGATGCAACTTGTCTAGACACTCTCAATGGTGCTCCTGTAAAATGCATTTGTGATGGGGAGGGGAGCCTTGCTTGCCTCAATCTTCTTAGGAAGTGGAGGTGCTGCTGTGCTTTCTTGTTCGAGGAGATGATATTAAGGGACCAGGTGAGGTCATTTGTGATGTGAATCCCAGGAACTTGCTGCACTTAATTCTCTCTATGGAAGACCCATGTATTCACAGAGGGGGATGGTTCATCTGCAACGTCCTGAAGTTCACAATGTCTTCTCCAGGTCAGGCTACACCCTGACTCATCATCATTCTTGATAAGACCAACCACTGTTGTGTCATCCACAAATGTGATGACACGGTTTGAGCTGGATCCTGTGACACAGTCACGCATCAGCAGCAGACTGAGCACACAGCCCCAGGGAGCACCAGTGCTCAGTGTAGTGAGACAAGAGACATTGCTGCCCACACGGTCTAATTGTGGCCTTACTGTTAAGAAGTCCAGTATCCAGTTGCAGAGGGAGGTGTTGAAACCCAGTGAGGGCAATTTCCCCACCAGTTTCTACGATTTGATGGTGCTTGAATTTCCAGCATCCGCAGATTTCCTCATGCTTCCACTGATCATGCCATAGCCTCTGTGCTCCACTCTGTACAGTCCCAGCTGGAAAATGCCTCATACGTCAGAATGCTGTTTATCAACCAGATCGGCATTTAATACGATCAATCCTTAGACATTGGTAGGTAAACTGTCCTCATTGGGTCTCAACACCTCTCTCTGTAACTGGATTCTGGACTTCTCAACAAAAAGGCCACAGTCAGTCCGCGTTGGTAGAAACATCTGTAGTTCCATCGCACTGAGCACGGGGGCTCCCCAGGGTTGCGTGCTCAGTCCACTGCAGTTCACTCTGCTGACACATGACTGCACTGTTAGATTCAGCTTAAACCAAATCAGCAAGTTTGCTGAAGATACCACAGTGGTTGGTCTCATCAACAATGCCAACAAGACATCATAAAGTGAGGAGGTATAGAACGGTGCAAGCACAACTTGAATCTCAATGTTGACAAGATCGAAGATATGAATGTGGACTTCAGGAAGGTGCAGGCTCATCACTCCATGGAGACAGTTAGGAGCACCAGGTTTCTGGGAGTGCACCTGATGGGTAATCTCACCAGGTCCCTCAAGACCACCCCTTTGGTCACGAAAGCACAGTGGCCTCCCCACTTCCTGAAGAAACTGAGGTGAGTGAGGCTCTTCTAAACAATTTTTACAGGAGCATCATTGAGAGTGTCCTGACCAGCTACATCACCATCCAGCACAGGAATTACAAAATATCTGGCTGCAAATCCTTACAAACGACTGCTGAGAAGGTCTAGCACCCAACAGAGATATTATTAGGACCTCTGCATATGCAGGGTGCTTAGCATTGTCAATGATCCCTTCCATCCATCCAATAATCTGTCTGAACCCCTACCATCAGGAAGGAAGTACCATAGCACTAGGACAAGAACTATTAGGATGTGAAACAGTTTCTTTCCATAGGTCGTAAGACTATTGAACTCCCTGCCTCCATCCAGGTCTCATCATGCATAAAGTGCCAGTAGCGTTATACAGTTTACTTTGTAACTGGTCTCATAAATGTTCCTTATTACTTATTAATTTACTCATGGTAACATTATGCTTTGTGTGTGTGAGTTGTGTGTCCTGTGTTGTGCACCTTGGTCCAGAGGAATGTTGTTTATACCATAGTTGTCAGCATTATCCTGCCTTTTGAATACTTCTCCATCTTTGGGATGTATCTATCTTGCGCCTTCTGAATTTATCCCAGAAACTCCAGCCATTGTTTTTCAGCCATCATCCTTGCTTGCGTCCCCATCCAATCAACTTTGGCCTGCTCCTCTCTCATGCCTCTATAATTTCCTTTACTCTACCTATACATCTAACTTTAGCTTCTCCTTCTCAAATTTCAGGGTGAATTCTATCACATTATGATCGCTGCCCTCTAAATGTTCCTTTAGTTACTAATCAAATCCAGTTCATTACACAACACCCAATTCAGAACCTCCTTCCTCCTAGTGGGTTCTACCACAAGCTGCTCTAAGAAGCCATCTCATAGACATTATACAAATTGTCTCTTTTGGGATCCAGCACCAACCTGATTTTCCCAATCTACCTACACATTGAAATCCCCTATGACTATTGTAACATTACCTTTTTGATATGCACTTTCTATCTCCCATTGTAATTTGTAACCCACAAATACTGCTTGGAGGTCTGCATGTAACTTCCATTAGGGCCTTTTTTACCCATGCATTTCCTTAACTCTATCCACAACTATTCTATGTCATCTCTTTCTAAGGATTTCACCTAACTTTTTATCATCAGAGCAACCCACACCCTCTTCCTACCTGCCTGTCCTTTCAATACAATGTGTATCCTCCGATGTTAACCTCCCAACTATGACCTTCTTTCAGACACGACTCAATGATGTCCACAACGTCATTCATACCAATCTCTCACCCTGATCTGTGTGTAGCCTCCTCTCTCGATCCAGATGGGCCACCAGAAAAAGCCCAAAGCACACAAATACTCCTTTTTAAATGCTCATCTAATTTATTGTGTTATTTAATTATGTAATGTCCTGGTTCATATTTTTTACTGTCATGTTGTGTGTATTTCAGTTTGTGCTGGTCTGTGCCAGCTACTTGTTTTCAGCATATGTTTGGGTTACTGTTGAAGATAAGAGAGAGGAGAAATGTGTGCCATCCAATTAGGATGGTTGGATTAAGGGGAGGTTTCTGTGGTGAGAGACACTAAGGTTGGGCTTCGTTTTTTTTGTTCCAGAGAAGATGAAGAGAGAAGATGCTGGGGAGAACCAGTCATAGCGTACGATCCGGTGGGAGATCCGACTGTTCGAGATGGATTGTGAGCGATGCTCAGAAGGTGGTGTGTGTGTTCGTGCTGACCGAGGGCCCAGTGCATGAGTGACAGAGAAGTTCAAGATGAGCTCCAACTTGTGCACATTTGACTGTTTAATTAGAACGGGCCCTTTTCTTTCTGTTATTCTTTAATAACCCTTTAGTTAAGATTCATAAATATAATTCCTTTAATTGTATGCAGAGTACTGTCTGTTATCTCATAGAGTTAATTTGTAACAGGGTAGTGAACCACACTGCATCCACACCAACTGGGGGTTTGGGGTGGACCTGTGCCTCAATCTCACACGTTTGGTGGAGTCTCAGATTGTCTTCCCTGGACTTACACAGCTGAGGAAACCAGGGTGTTTCAATTATTATTATGTTCTTTACCTTTAGTGGGGCGTTTTTTTGTGCTGCATTGCATCTGGAGTAACAATTATTTAGTTTAGTTTACACTTGCATACAGGAAATGACATTAAACTACCTTGAATGGACAGGGGAGATGAATGGACAGGGGAGATGAATGGACAGGGGAGATGAATGGCTCAAAGGTAGGAGGAGGTATGGCCCAGAATGAGGTCATCAGCTCTCTCTGCTAGAACTGATGCAGTGAGCAACACTACAGTTGAATAACAGACTTTTTGAAGTGGGGTATGGTGCCTGGGCTATAATGGGAGCTAAGTGTTCCTGGGAGGGCAGGCAGAAGAAAAGTTTGAGAGATCTGGTCCTGGAGATGTACTAAAACAGCTGGGTAATAAACCAAACCATATCATTTCATCATTGGGATCAAACCAGAATGGATTGGTGATGTAAGTCAGCAACAGCAGTAAAGAATCGGTGATATGAAGTGAGTCACTGGCATACTGTATGTTGTGAAATTTGTTGTTCAGCAGTACATTGCAATACATAATAATGAAACATTATAAATTGCAATACAAAATATATACAGCATTACAAAATTTATAGAACAAGTAAATTAAAAATTGGTACAAAGAGAAAGCAAAAAAAAAATGTTCACGTGATTTCATTGTCCAATCAGTAATCTGATGGCAGAGGGGAAAAGCTGTTCCTAAAACATTAAGCACGTGTCGTCAGGTTCCTGTAGTTCTTCCTTGATGGGTAGTAATGAGAAGAGAGCATGTCTTGGATGATGGGGGCCCGCATTAGGGTGCATGCTGTCTTTTTGAGGATGTCCTTGATGCAGTGGATGTAGTGTATATGGATTTCAGTAAGTAATTTGATAAGATTCCCCAAGTAAGGCTCCTTCAGAAAGTATGGGATTCAAGGAGTACTGTGTTCAGTTCTGGTCGCCTCACTACAGGAAGGATGTGGACACTATAGAGAGGGTGCAGAGGAGATTTACAAGGATGTTGCCTGGATTGGAGGGTGTACCTTATGAGAATAGGTTGAGTGAACTTGGCCTCTTCTCTTTGGAGCAACGGAGGATGAGAGGTGATATGATAGAGGTCTATAAGATAATGAGTGGCATTGATCATGTCGATAGCCAGAGGCTTTTTCCCAGGGCTGAAATGGCTAACACGAGGAGGCATCATTTTAAGGTGCTTGGTACTGAGGGGATGTCAGGGGTAAGTTTTTCACACAGAGTAGTGGGTGCATGGAATGCACTGCCTGTTGTGATGATGGAAGCAGTTAAAAAAAGGGTCTTTTAAGAGCCGCTTAAGATAGATACATGGAGCTTAAAAAAAGAGGGCTATGTGCTAGGGAAATTCTAGGCAGTTTCTAGAGTAGGTTACGTGGTCAGAACAACATTGTGGGCCAAAGGGCCTGTAATGTGCGGTGGTTCTATGCTGTGGAGGCTAGTGCCCATGAAGGAGCTGTCTGAGCTTGCAACGTTCTGCAGCTTAGACAGGTCCTGCTCAGTGGCCCCTCCATACTAGGCCTGGTTGCAGCTAGTTAGAATGCTCTGCACAGAAATTTATGAGGCTCTTTGGTGACATATCAAGTCTCCTCAAACTCCTAATGAAATATAGCTGCTGTTGTGCCTTCTTCATAATTACGTCAAGATGTTGGACCCAGAATAGATCTCAAAAGATGTTGATCCCTCAATGAGGACTAGGGTGTGTTCCCTCAACTTCCCCTTCCTAATGTCCACAATCAATTCCTTGGTCCTACTGACGTTAAGTGCAAGGTTGTTGTTACTCAACCAGCTGATCTATCTCACCCTGTATGCTTTCTTATCACCATCTGAAATGCTGCCAACAATAGTTGTGTCATTGGCAAATTTATAGATCACATTTGAGCTATGTCTAGCCAGAGAGTTGAACAGTGGGCTAAGCACACATCCCTGCGTGCACCAGCATTGATTGTCATTGATGAGGAGATGTGATTTCCTATCTACAGTGACGCTGGTCTCCCGGTGAGGAAGTCAAGGATCCAGTGCAGAGGGAAGGACAGAGGCCCAGGTTTTAAAGTTTGTTGATTAGTACTGAGGGTATGATATTGTCAAATGCTGAGCTGTAATCAATAAAAAGCAGTCTGATGTAGGTATTGCTGTTGCCTACATATAGCCCATAAGACCATAAGAAGTAGACCATTGGGCCAATTGAGTCTGCTCTGCCATTCAATCATGGGCTGATCTAATTATTCCAGTCATCCCCACTCCTCTGTCTTCTCCCCATACCCTTTGAGGCCCTGGCTAATCAAGAACTTATCTATCTCTGCCTTTAATACACCCAATGACTTGGCCTCCACAGCCGCTTGTGGCAACAAATTCCACAAGTTTACCACCCTCTGACTAAAGTAATTTCTCTACCTCTCTGTACTAAATGGACGTCCTTCAATCCTAAAGTTGTGCCCTTTTGTCCTAGACTCCCCTATCTTGGGAAATAACTTTGCCATACCTAATCTGTTCAGGCCTTTTAACATTTGGAATGTTTCTATGAGATCCTCCCTCATTCTCCTGAACTCCAGGGAATAGAGCCCAAGTGCTGTCAGACATTCCCCATATGGTAACCCTTTCATTCCTAGAATCATCCTCATGAATTCTTTGAACCCAATCCAATGTCAGTATATCCTTTCTAAAATGAGGAGCCCAAAACTGCACAGAATTCTCCAAGTGTGCAGTTTTAAAGTGAATATTAAAAGCATTCATTTATAAACATGGCTGAACAGGGAGATTCCCGAAGGCTATTTCACTCTGGGTCAGCCAGTGAAGGAAGTATGGAATTATGATGATATTGTGATGCTGTTACAGGAGGGGCCTAGAAGGTCACTAGGAGGTACAAAAATGCAGCTGCAGAGAGAAGTCAGTCGCAAAGATGGAGGGACCTGAGAACGGGCTTTGGTGAAATGGAATCAGTCTAATGAATTGAATGTGTAATTGGAGCAAGAAACAATCTGCTGGAGGAAGTCAGTGGGTCAGACAACATCTGTGGAGGCAGTAGGATGTCCATGTTTCAGGTTCATAATCAGATTCAGATTATTATTTACAAACGTAGAATCAGATTCTGATTCTAAAAACTGTAAGTATAGAGAGGAACACACACAAAATTCTGGAGACATGTAATAAGGGTAGTGACACAATTGTAGTGAGGGGACTTCAATAAGCAAGGGCAGTGAGAAAGTCAGGTTGGTGTCGGATCACAAGAGAGGGAATTTGTTGAATGCCTACGAGATGGCTTTATAGAGCAGCTTGTGGTTGAGCCTATCAGGGAAAAGGCTTAGACCGGGTGTTGTGAAATAACACAGATTTTATGAGTCAGCTTAACATAAAGGAACCCTTAGGAGCCTGTGATCATCATATAATTGAATTCATACTGCAATTTGAGAGGGAGAAGCATGAATCACATGTAACAGATTGCAATGGAATAAAGAGAATTACAGAGGCATGAGAGAAGAACTTGCCCATGTGGATTGGAGGATACTGGCAGAACAGAAGTGGCTGAAGCATCTAAGGCAGTAAACTGAGTGGGAGGTTGGATGATTGGGAAGCTTTCAAAGTCCAACAAAAGACAACTAAAAAGCAATAATAAGAAAAAAAGATTAATTACAAGGGCAGTCAATAATATAAAGCAGGATACAAAAAGTTTTTTCAGTTATATGTTCAGTAAAAGGGAGGTGAGAGTTGGTGTTCACCTGGCGGAGAATCTCACCTGGTCCCTCAACACCAGCTCCATAGCAAAGAAAGCCCAGCAGCGTCTCTACTTTCTGCGAAGGCTGAGGGAAGTCCATCTCCCACCCCCTATCCTCATCACATTCTACAGGGGTTGTATTGAGAGCATCCTGAGCAACTGCATCACTGCCTGGTTCGGAAATTGCACCATCTCGGATCGCAAGACCCTACAGCGGATAGTGAGGTCAGCTGAGATCATTGGGGTCTCTCTTCCCGCCATCGCAGACATTTACACTACACGCTGCATCCGCAATGCAAACAGCATTATGAAGGACCCCATGCACCCCTCATACAATCTCTTCTCCCTCCTGCCGTCTGGGAAAAGGCACCGAAGCATTTGAGCTCTCACGACCAGACTATGTAACAGTTTCTTCCCTCAAGCTATCAGACTCCTCAATACCCAGAGCCTGGACTGACATTTTACTGACCTATTGTCCAGTTTATTATTTATTGCATTGCCTGCACTGTTTTGTGCACTTTATGCAGTCCTGGGTAGGTCTGTAGTCTAGTGTAGTTGTTGTTTTTTTCTCTGTGTTGTTTTTTTACGTAGTTCAGTCTAGTTTTTGTACTGTGTCATGTAAACCATGGTCCTGAAAGACGTTGTCTCATTTTCACTATGCACTGTAGCAGCAGTTATGGTCAAAATGACAATAAAAGTGACTTGACCTGATATTGGACCACTCAATGCTGGTGAAGTAATAATGGGGGACAAAGAAATGGCAGATGAACTTACTAAGTACTTTATTTCAGTCTTTACTGTGGAAGACATTAGCTGTATGCCAAAGGTCTGTGAGTGTCAGGGAGCCGGAGTGAGTGAGTGCCATTGCTATTATAAAGGAAAAACTGCGAGGCAAACTCAAAGGTCTTAAGGTAAATAAGTCACTTGGACCAGATGGACTACATCCCAGAATCCTGGGAGAAGTTGCTGAAGAGCTTACAGATGCATCAAGCAAGATCTTTCGAGAAACATTTGATTCTGGCATGGTCCTGGAGGACTGGAAAATTGCAAATGTCACTCCACTCTTTAAGAAGGGAGGAAGATGAAAAAAGAGGACATTATAGATCAGTTAGCCTAACCCTAATGGTTGGGAAAGTGTTGGGGGTCCATTATTAAGGACAAGGTTTTGATGTACATGGACACTAATGATAAAATAAGTCAAAATCAACATAGTTTCTGTGAAGGGAAGTCTTTCCCGACAAATCTGTTAGAATTCTTGGAGAGACAATGAATGTCAATTACTTAGTTTTTCAAATGGCATTTGATAAGGTGCCTCACATGAAGCTGCTAAACAAGATAAAAACCGATGGTGTTACAGTAAATATACTGGCATGGATAGAGGAATGGCTGACAGGCAGGAGGCAGTTAATGGGAATAAAGGAGTCTTTTCTAGTTGGCTGCCAGTGACTAATTATGTTCCTCAGGGATCTGTGCTGCTTCTTTTCACAGGGTTTGTCAATGAAATTGATGGCTTTGTGACAAAGTTTGTGGATGACAGAAAGATACACGTAGGTGGAAGGGTAGGTAGTGCCAAGGAAGCAATGTGATTGCAGCAAAACTGACAAATTTGAAGAATGGGCAAAAAAGTGGCAGATGGAATACAGTGTTGGGAAATGTATGACTATGCACTTTGGTAAAAGGAACAATAGTGCAGATTATTATCAAATTGGGAGAAAATTTAAACATCCGTGGTGCAAATGGACTTAGGAGTCCCAGAAGGTTAATTTATAGGTTAAGTCTGCGGTAAAGAAGGCAAATGCAATGTTGGCATTTACTTTAAGGGGATAGAATATAAAAGCAAGGAGATAATGCTGAGGCTTTATAAGACACTAGTCAGGCCACACTTGGAGTATTGTCAACAGTTCTAGGTCCAGCCCCTTGTCTCAAAGGTTGTCATTGAAGAAAGTCTAGAAGAGGTTCATGAGGATGGTTCCGGGAATGAAGGGGTTAACATATGAGAAGCTTTGGGCCTGTACTCGCTGGAATTTAGAATGCATGTGGATCTAATTGAAATCTACCAAATGTTGAAAGGACTAGATAGGGTGAATGTGGTGAGGATGTTTCCTCCAATGGGTATCCAGAACTGGAGGGCACAACCTCAAGATTGAGGGGTGAGCTTTTACAACAGAAGTAAGGAGGAATTTTTTTAGCCAAAGAGTGGTGAATGTGTGAAGTGCTCTGCTACGGACTGCAGTGGAGGTCAAGTCCGTGGGTATATTCAAAGTGTAAGTTAATGGATTCCTGACTGGTCAGGGCATCAAGGGATATGGTGAGAGGACAGATGTATGGGATTGAATGGGATCCGGGATCAGCCATGATGGAATGGCAGAGCAGACTCGATGGCCTGAATGGCTTATTCTGCTCCTGTGTCTTATGGGGTAGCAAGCTGAATACCAGTTCGTTATTTGCCCTGAGGCTCAGCGCATTAATTGTTTTAATCCATCTCAGTGGCTCAACACCAATTCCTTTCTCGCTCTCATGCCCGGGCCCCACCGCTTCAACCCAGCCCTAAGACTGCACCAGCAATGGCCACTGCAGCTGTACCTGCATATTCAAGAGTCCAGTTCACCAACACCTTCAGGATACCGCAAAAACACCAAGTCATACAGATGATTCAAAAACACAACTTTCAAAGGGAAAATGCAGACTGCAGGTTGCAGTGATCGTGGTGGAGCAAAAGTATTTTGTAGTGTTACAAACCCCGTAACTGGGTGTCTTACCAGCAAAGATAGAGACGTCTGTTAAAGTCTGGTGATACTATTTTTAACAGTATTTATTAGTAAAAATACACAAAAATAATATCAATGCAAATATACAGATAATATACGTCGTCAATACTAAACCTAACAGTGCGTGTATAATAATAATCAATAAGAAATAAGCTCTATTGTTGTCTAGGGGATAAGGTGTTGTCCGATGGAAATATATAGTTTGTTCAGTTCATACAGGCTGCACCAGTTGGGGACCGCTGTGTTGCAATTGTTGGAGAGAGAGAGAGAGAAATAGGATGGGAACATTTACCGCTATTGTTTTTGCCAACCTTCCTTTACAATTTCGATCTGTCAGGTGTCTCGTTGTCGTGGCCGTTCAATTGTGACCTCTCCTTTAGCTAAACCGTTCTTCCGTGATGAGCCCGCCACCCAGGCAAGGGAGGACGCACAAGAGCCCCCACCGGCTTTCGCTATAAAACGCTGTCACAGGATCTCTAGCGCTTCTCCTGGTGCATCTAAAGGGGTTCCCCAGACCCCTCTTTTATCCTCACTCACGGGGTCTCAGATGTCAATCAGGTTGGGATGATGCAATCCCTCAACCAGACCATTCTGGTTGTCCCCTGAAGGGTTTCAATGAATAGTACAGTACTCAATACACAATTCCTTCTCCAAGAGACAATGGCCGTTATCAGTGGTTCCGTTCCGCTGATGTAAGGACACATTCCAAACCTTGTGTATTCTGGATGTCTCTCTCTCATTTCCTGGGTCTCAGACCCAAAATAATAGCGATCTTGCAATTCTCAAAAAGGAGGGGGTGACTTTGTACCCTTCGGCCCCTCAGAGTTGCTTCACCTTCGTAACAGTAGAATTGTTAGTAGTTTTGTTAGTTGTCTGCAAAATGTTACTGTGTCTCACTAGCACCATTTTGGAACACACGTCAATAATCTCTCACCTATGGTACAAAGTCAGAATTGGTGATGACTACTCTCAAACAGTGAGGTGCCCATGCCTGCAACACTGAGGTACGAGCTGAGAACTGGCAAACAGCACACGTGCCATACAAATAGCAGGCAATGATCATCTCCGAGGAGAGAACATGTTTGCTTGACATTCAATTGCAGAACCATCACTAGGTGACTCTCCACTCTGCCTCCTCCCATCAATATTCTAGCAACCATCATTGACTGGAAAACACATGTGGATCAACCGCATATAAACTGTGGCTACAAGAGCTGCTTAATTCCTTCCACTTTCCTAGAGAAATACAGCCCTAACAATGGTCAAGGAGCTCAAAACCATTGAGGACAAGGCAAAGCATTTGACTGACTCTCCATCAATGTACATTGAACACAGGGAGTATCGCTGACCTAGATACAGTTCCTCATGAATGTGACATCCATCACTGAGGACTTTCCCTTCCCTATTTGGACCTTGTTCTCTTCTCATTACTACCGTCAAGGAGGAAGTACAGGAGGCTGAAGACAGATGCACAATGATTTCAGGAACAGCTTCTTCACCTCCACCATCAGATTTCTAAATAGCCCATGAAACTATTAACACTATCTCATTATTCCTTTACTTCCATTACTTATTTTATAATTTTAAGTAATTTCTGTGTCTTTTCACTGTTCTGCTGAACACAAAACAACAAATCTGCATTGCATTGTAAACAATGATAATAAACCTGAATTTATGATAACACATAACAGCACCTTCCAAATGCATGGTGTCCCCCTTCCAGAGGGACAATGGAAGCAGGCACGTGGAACACCACCTTCTGAAGTTTTCCTGCCAAGTCTCATCCCTTTGTAATTTGAACATAAATCACATTGCTGGGTTTATGTACTCAAAAACCTATTCAACAGCATTGGACGGATGGAATGATTCAAGAAGATGGCTCAGCACCACCTTTACAATGGTGATCCCAATGTGTCATGTCATGCTGGCTTTGTCAGCAATTCAAACATCTTTTTAAAAAAGATGAATTGAAAACTTGCCTAATTTCCTAACCAGATATTTATCTCTCATCCACAACTACAACAGTTTACCTGATCTTCTTCTCAATAGTGTTTTGGAAATACATTAGGTGCCACACTTCATAGCCAGTTACAATTAAAACATTGGCATGTACTGAAGATTTGAAATGTGATCCAGATCAAGGCCATGTGAGAGTCAGTGATGAAAACTGAGCCTGGCTTAGTTAACATGGAACACTTGCATATGTGATGATAACACGATCAGGTTGAGTGATGCCTTTGAAAGGCAGAAACATGCAGTAACTGCAAAGACTCCAATTAAAACTGGCTTTACTAGGATGAACCACAGCTTGGTTGAGGTAAGCTGTACAAAGATGATCAAATATTATGTTCAGCAAAATGGTCCAAAAGAAAGGGAATCGATGCGATGTGGAATCAGTCTACATCCCTGAAGGACACAAGGTTTACCCACCTCAAAGAATGGCCTCAAATGAAACTAAAAAAAGAAAAAAGACCAAATGCAAATGCAAAAATTATGATCACCTTGGAGTTTGGTAAATTGCTGAACCTTTGGTCAGAACACATTTGGAGTTTTGGGAGCAGTTTTGGGCTCCCTTATCTAAGAAAGGATGTGCTGACATTGGAGAGAATCCACAGGAGGCTCATGTGAATGATCCTGGAATAAAAGGGTTAACATATGAGGAGCGTTTGATTGCTCTGGGTCTGTACTTACAAGAGTTTAGAAGAAAGATGTGGGGTAGGTTATCTCAATGAAACCAATTGAATATTGAAAGGCCGAGGTAGAGTGGACATGGAGAGGATGTTTCCAATAGTGGGAGAGTTTAGGACCAGAGGACACAGCTTCAGAATATAAGGACATCCCTTTAGAATAGAGATGAGGAGGAATTTCTTGAGTCAGAAGGTGATAAATCTGTGCCACAGATGGCTGTGGAGGCCGGATCATTGAGTATTTTTAAAGCAGCAGTTATACATTCTTGATTACTCATGGCATCAAATGTTACAGAAGGCAGGAAAATTGAGTTGAGGTATAAATAAATCAGTATGATGGAATGGCAAAGCAGACACGATGGGCTAATTCTTCTCCTATATCTTATGGTCTTATGGTCTAAATTGGCAAATTCTTTTACTGAGTGTAAAGGGGGTTTACTGTTGGGAAAGGGTTTCTTTGTTAAAAGCAGGAATGTTTCTTTGTTGCGAGAGAGTGCTGGAAGCTTGTTTGTTACAATCTACTGATAATGAGAATGGTATTCCTTTGTAAACCAAATGGGGATTAATGTTCTTTCTTCTGAGTTTGTAAGCTTTTGTTGACGGGCTTTTGGGCAGATTGGCGCGAGGGGGTTGAGAGAGAGGACACGATGCTGTAAGCTGGGCGAGGAATGGACCCCAAGCAGGGGTCCAAGGCTGGGAGGTACTCCGAGGAGGGGGGATGAAGCTAGATGTGCTTGGTTGACCACTCGGAGGGTCCTGAGCTGCGAGTCGAGGAGTTCGGAGGGGATCGAATGGTGGCCAGAAGACTTCAGTAATTGAGCTCCAACGGTTGTGCACGAAGTGGTTTGGACTTTGATAAGTTTGGCGCCTTTTCTTTATTTTTTCTCTTCATATATACTGTATCGTTATTAATCACTTAGTTATAGTAACCTTTATAAATTGTACTCATTTAATCGCTTATGGTGTACTGTCTGTTTTTGGGCGAGGCGGGGACATCACACAGCATCCACACCAGCTGATTACCCAGTTTGGCGGGGCCGAAGGCTGCTCCCCCAGACAGGAACGAGCTGAGCGAGCCTGAGGCGACCCAGGGGGTTACATGAGGTAGAGTGAAGAACCTGTTGTATAAAATCCATTTAGAGTAGTTTATTACATGGTGCATCAAGGAAGTACAAGTTAAAACAATAACAGTGCAGAATATAGTGTTACAGTTCAGAGAAAGTGCAGATAGATAATAACGTGCAAGGTCACAATGAGATAGATTGTGAGGTCAAGAGTCTATCTTATCGTACTAGCAGAACATTCAATAGTCTTATAACAGCGGGGTGGAAGCTATCCTTGGGCCTGGTGGTATGTGCTTTCAGGCTTTTGTATCTTCTGCCCAATGGAGTGAAGGACGGGGGGAAGAAGGAAGAATGCCTGGAGTGTGTGGGATCTTTCATTACTCTGGCTGCTTTTCTGAGGCAGCAAAGAGTCCAGATAGTGGATAGGCTGGTTTCCATGATGTGTTGAGCTGCATCCATAACTCTCTGCAGTTTCTTACAGTCATGTGCAGTGGTTGTCATAAAGATAAAATGCTTTCAATAGTATATTGATAAAAATTGATGAGGGTCACAGGGGATATTCCAAACAGTACAGCCTCTTGCGGAAATAGAGGCACCGGTGAGTTTTTTCGGATGTGGTATGAATGCAGTTTCACCAGGACAGTCTATTGGTGATGTTCAACTCTCAACTATCTCAACCACTGATGTAGGCTGTAGACAGCAGCATGTGTACTGTAACCACCAACCCCACTGTTGGTGTTCAATGATCAGCTCATTCGTTTTGCTGACATTGAAGGAAAGATTGTCAAGATGCCATGTCACCAGGCTCCCTATATTCTTCCTATACTCTGGCTCTTCATTTTTTAAGAAATGGCTACTATGTTGGGATAATCTGCAAACTTGCAGATGAAGTGAGAGCAGAATCTGGCCACACAGTTGTGTGTGCACAGAGAGCTGGGTTGAAGAAAGATGCAAAGAAACACCAAAAAACTACCAAACAGATTGGCTGAAATTTCACGGCTGGTTGGCATCCTGAAATACTCCCAAAGCAACTGTTGTGAGATCGACTCCACTTTCAATGATTCCGAGGAAGTAAAATTCCAAAGAGAAGAAGGCTCAACTTACAGAACATTTGACCCAACTGAATAGGATAGAATTTCCAGATGAAAGCAGGTGCTATAAAATATCAGAAACATTCTCTGAAAGGCATTAGTGTCGGCAACAAATATATATTTTTTATTTACACCGAGGAAAAAAGTGTGTAAGGAGCAATTTAACTCACTTACAAACAGTAGTAATGAAAGTAGTGTGAGTGAAATGCTGAATGATTCCCTAGTATCCAAGAGCACCGACGCTTTACCAGGGACAAGGACTTGCTAAGCAAATAGGAAAATCATGGCATTTAGTGCCACATATCCAGGTCCAGTTGGCTTCCAGCACTGTATCATCAAGAGAGTAGATCAGTGTTTCCCAACCGTTTTCAGCCCAACACTCCCCTAAAGCACCTTCATACTTGCCAACAGCCCTCTTAGGCACAATATACTTTCCAGCACTCCCATGGTGTAAAAACATGTCTACCATATGCTAACATGAGAAAAATGAAACAACACACACAAAATGCTGGTGGAACGCAGCAGGCCAGGCAGCATCTATAGGGAGAAGCACAGTCGACGTTTCGGGCCGAGACCCTTCGTCAGGACTAACGAGATGAAGGGTCTCAGCCCAAAACGTCGACAGTGCTTCTCCCTATAGATGCTGCCTGGCCTGCTGTGTCCCACCAGCATTTTGTGTGTGTTGTTTGAATTTCCAGCATCTGCAGATTTTCTCGTGTTTGCGCATGAGAAAAATGATTCAGCTTTAAATATTTATTTGTCTTTAAACCTAGCTAACACAGCACCTGTGCACAGTACAGCAGCTTCAATAACAATGTGATCCTTGAACTTGCTGGGTTTTAGCAAGAGTTGAAATATCTGGTTCAAGTTGGGACAGCAAAAGCCTCAAGTCCCCACGTGTAACAATGTCTAAGCGGTTTCTTTTTCTTGTGAGTAGGTGATTCACTGCATTGAAGCTTCTTTCAGCAAGGTAGGAGGATGAAAATGCAATGAAGAACAGATTGAATCTTCTCCAAAGAACAGGAAAATTCATATGACAGTGTAGCCACATACCACAAAAGCCGATACCCGTTGCATTTCAGAATCAGAATCAGGATTTTTTATCACCGGCATGTGAGGTGAAATTTGCTAACTTAGTAGCAACAGTTCAATGCAACACATAATCTAGGAGGGAGAGAGAGGGAGGGAGAGGGAGAGAGAGGGAGGGAGAGGGAGGGAAAGGGAGAGAAAATAATTATAAAATAACAATAATAAATAAACAAGTAAATCAATTCTGTATTGAATAGATTTAAAAGAATGTGCAAAAACTGAAATACTGTATATTAAAAAAGTGAGGTAGTGTCCAAAGCTTCAATGTCCATTTAGGAATCAGGTGGCAAAGGGGAAGAAGCCGTTCCTCAGTCACTGAGTGTGTGTCTTCAGGTTTCTGACCTCCTACCAGATGGTAACTGAGTAAAGGGCATGCTCCAGGTGCTGGAGATCCTTAGTAATGGACCCTGCCTTTCTCAGACACCGCTCCCTAAAGATGTCCGGGGTACTTTGTAGACTAGTGCCCAAGAAAGAGCTGACTTGATTTACAACCTTCTGCAAATTCTTTCGGTCCTGTACAGTAGCCCCTCCATACCAGACAGTGATGCAGCCTGTCAGAATGCTCTCCACGATTCATCCATAGAAATTTCTCAACGTATTTGTTGACATGCCAAATCTCTTCAAACTACTATTGAAGTATAGCCGCTGTCTTGCCTTCTTTATCGATATGTTGGGACCAGGTTAGATCTCAACACCCAGGAACTTGAAACAGCTCACTCCCTCCACTTCTGATCCCTCTGAGGATTGGTATGTGTTCCTTCATCTTACCCTTCCTGAAGTCCACAATCAGCTCTTTCGTCTTACTGACATTGAGTGCCAGGTTGTTGCTGTGGCACCACTCCACTAGTTGGCATATCTCACTCCTGTATGCCCTCTCGTCACCACCTGAGATTCTACCAACAATGGTTGTATCAACAGCAAATTTGTAGATGGTATTTGAGCTTCTTCATCATTTTGTATTTTGTTAATTTCTTCTTGCAAGCTCTCTTCCTTTTCTTCTGCCTTGCAAACAAATGGGTTAATTACCCAGTACAGAATTTCCAGATTGTTCAAATCCTTAAATCAATGCTGATATTCCAGGCAACACACACAAAATGCTGGAGGAACTCAGCAGGCCAGGCAGCATCTAGGAAAAGAGTACAGTCGACATTTCGGGCCGAGACCCTTCGTCAGGACTGGAGAAAAAAAGCTGAGGAGTGGATTTAAAAGGTGCGGGGGGGGGGGGGGAAGGAGATGGAAACACAAGGTGATGGGGAAACCTGAAGGGGAGGGGATGAAGTAAAATGCTGGAAAGTAAATTGGTAAAAGAGACAGAAGGCCTTGGAAGAAAAAGGGGGGAGGAGCACTAGAGAGAGGCGATGGCTGGGCAAGGAGATAAGATAAGAGAGAAAAAAGGGGATGGGAAATGGTAAAGGAGAGGTGGGTTGGGGGCATTACCAGAAACGCAAGAAATCAATGTTCATGCCATCAAGTTGGGACTACAGATGTAATCAGTACTCTTGCAAATCAACGTCTGTGAAAGAGAGTGCTGTGGCGATCCATTTCCTGGCACATCCGAACCGGCTCACAATTAGATAGCCTACGGGGGTTTGCGAGCACAGATCTTTGGAGCCTCTGCGCCACGGGGGGCAGGTTGAGGGAGGCTTAAAAGCGAGGCTGAGGATTTCGAATAAAGTTTTTTCCTTCGACTGCAGTTACTGACTCCGTGTCGTAATTTTAGCGCTGCGTGTAGCACACCGCTACAATTGGTGACCCCGACGGTCCAAACTATTTTTGGACCACAAATGACCAACGCCGCCTCTGTTCATGCGGTTTCGTTGAAACTGCCGGGTTTCTGGACACAGCGACCGAACCTATGGTTCTAGCAAGCCGAAGCCCAATTCCACGTTCGCCGGATCACCTCAGAAGACACCCGCTACTACTACGTGGTGAGCTCCGTCGACCAGGACACAGCGGCCCAGGTCGCGGAGTTCGTACAGTCGCCCCCGGCAGACGGCAAGTACATGGAATTCAAAGCCCTGCTCCTCAGGACTTTCGGACTCTCACGGCGCGAGCGGGCTGCCGGCTTACTGCACCTGGATGGCTTGGGAGACAGACCTCCATCGGCTTTAATGAATGAGATGTTGTCTCTCGCCGATGGACACACACCCTGCCTCATGTTTGAGCAGGCATTCCTGGAGCAGCTGCCCGAGGACATACGCCTGCTGCTGTCCGACGCGGATTTCAGTGACCCCCCCCGAGGGTAGCAGCCTGGGCGGACTTGCTGTGGAACGCCAAAAAGGTGAGCATCCATCGCACAGATCTCCCAGCCACGCTCCCGGCAGCAAACCAGTCCAGGCCCGGCCGCAGAGCCCACTAACCCCCGGCCCAATGACCACTGGTGCTTCTACCACCAGCGGTGGGGCGCAGAAGCCTGCCGTTGTCGCCCGCCCTGCAAGTTCCTGGGAAACGCCAGGGCCAGCCGCCGCTGATGGCTACGGCGGCTGGCCATCGGGATAGCCTCCTGTATGTGTGGGATAGAAGGTCGGGACGCCGGTTTTTGGTCGATACTGGGGCTGAGATCAGCGTTTTACCTCCGACGAGTTACGACACCCGCAGCAGGGCACCGGGTCCCCCCCCCCCCCGAGGGCCGTGAATGGCAGCACAGTAAGGACCTATGGCACCCGTCAGGTGCAGCTACAGTTTGGCTCCAGCCAGTTCATGTGGGACTTCACAATGGGCGCCTTAGCCCAACCGCTTCTTGGTGCGGATTTTTTGCAAGCTCTCAGCCTACTGGTCAACCTGCCCAGGAAGAGACTGGTCCACGCCGAGACCTTTCAGACGTTCTCCCTGGGTGCAGCCCAGTTGCCAGCCCCTCACCTCGGCTCCATCACGCTGTCCGACAACGACTTCACCAGGTCCTGGCGGATTTCCCATCGGTTCTGGCACCGCAGTTCACAGCGGCCATGCCCAGGCACGGCGTACAGCACCACATCCCGACCCAGGGACCACCCCTCCACGCCCGCGCTCGGCGGCTCCCCCCGGAGAAGCTCCGACTGGCGAAGGAGGAGTTCCAGAGGATGGAGGAATTGGGGATCATCCGGCAGTCTGACAGCCCATGGGCCTTCCCCCGGCACACGGTGCCCAAAGCGACAGGGGGCTGGAGACCGTGCGGCGACTACCGCAGGCTGAACGAGGCTACCACACCGGACCGCTACCCTGTGCCGCACATTCAGGACTTTGCAGCAAACCTGCATGGCGCACGGATCTTCTCCAAGGTAGACTTCGTCCGAGGGTACCATCAAATCCCGATGCATCCTGACGACGTCCCCAAAACGGCTCTCATCACCCCGTTTGGCCTTTTCGAGTTCCTCCGCATGCCGTTCGGCCTGAAGAATGCCGCACAGACGTTCCAGCGGTTAATGGACGCGGTGGGACGGGACCTGGACTTTGCGTTCATCTATTTGGATGACATCCTCATAGCCAGCGGCAGTCGTCAGGAGCATCTGTCCCACCTCCGTCAACTTTGCGCCCGACTGAGTGAGTACGGTCTTACAATCAACCCCGCCAAATGCCAGTTCGGACTCAATACCATTGACTTCCTGGGCCACAGGATTACTAAAGACAGGGCAACCCCTCTGCCCGCTAAGGTAGATGCGGTCCGCCACTTTCCCCGACCCACCACGATCAAAGGCCTTCAGGAATTCGTAGGTATGGTCAATTTCTACCGCTGCTTCCTCCCTTCAGCTGCCCGGATCATGCGCCCCCTGTTCGCCCTGATGTCGGGTCCGAGCAAGGACATTACCTGGGACGAGGAATCCGCCGCCGCTTTTGTTCAAACGAAGGAAGCTTTGGCGAACGCCGCAATGCTAGTACATCCCAGAATGGACGCCCCTACCGCCCTCACAGTGGACGCATCTAACACGGCAGTCGGTGGGGTGCTGGAGCAACTCATCGCAGGTTGCTGGCAACCCCTGGCATTTTTCAGCAAACACCTGCGGCCACCCAAGCTCAAGTACAGTGCTTTCGACCGGGAACTGTTGGCGCTCTACCTGGCAATCCGGCATTTCAGGTACTTCCTAGAAGGTCGACCCTTCACCGCGTTCACAGACCACAAACCGCTTACCTTTGAGTTTACGAAAGCGTCCGACCCCTGGTCGTCCCGCCAGCAACGCCACCTGTCCTACATCTCTGAATACACAATGGATGTCCGGCACGTCTCGGGTAAGGACAATGTCGTGGCGGATGCGCTCTCTCGCCCTACCGTTCATGCCCTTTCCCAAGGGGTAGACTTTGAGGCACTGGCAGAGGCGCAGCAGGCGGATGAGGAGATTCTGAGTTACAGAACTGCAGTCTCCGGTTTGCAGCTCCAGGACCTCCCCGTAGGCCCGGGTGAGAGGACCCTACTCTGTGACGTCGCCACCGGCCAACCCCGTCCCGTCGTCCTGACAGCCTGGTGGCGCCGTGTTTTTGACTCCATTCATAACTTGGCGCATCCCTCCATCCAGACAACTGTCCGGATGGTTTCCAGCACGTTCGTTTGGCACGGTCTCCGCAAACAGGTCAGTGAATGGGCCAGAACGTGCATGCACTGCCAGACGGCCAAGGTGCAGCGGCACACCAAAGCCCCACCGCAGCAGTTCCATCCCGCCCACCGGTGTTTCGACCACATTCATGTGGAAAATGTGGGCCCCCTGCCAGTGTCGCGAGGAGCGCGGCACCTCCTGACTATCGTGGACCGGTTCACAAGATGGCCAGAGGCGGTCCCGCTCACCGACACCACCTCCGAATCTTGCGCCCGAGCCCTGATCGCCACCTGGGTGTCCCGCTTTGGTGTACCGGCCCACATTACCTCCAACAGAGGCGCCCAGTTCACCTCCAGCCTGTGGTCAGCTATGGCCAGCCTTTTGGGGACTCAGCTGCACCACACCACTGCCTACCACCCACAGTCGAACGGACTAGTGGAGCGTTTCCACCGTCACCTGAAGTCGGCCCTCATGGCCCGCCTGCGAGGAGCCAACTGGGCGGACGAACTTCCCTGGGTCCTACTCGGCATCCGCACAGCGCCCAAGGACGACCTGCACGCCTCGTCGGCCGAGTTGGTATACGGCGCGCCCCTGGTCGTCCCCGGGGAGTTCCTACCAGCCCCACGGGGGCAAGAGGAAGATCCCGCAGCAGTCCTGGGCAGACTACGCGAGAAGCTCGGTAACCTGGCCCACATACCCACTTCACAGCACAGGCGGCACCCGACCTGCGTACCCAAAGACCTACAGAACTGTAAGTTTGTGTTTGTACGAAGGGGCGGGCATCGGCCACCGCTGCAGCGGCCATACGAGGGGCCGCTTATGGTGCTCCGGAACAACGGGTCCACGTTCGTGCTGGACGTTGGGGGGAAAGAGGAGGTTTTCACGGAGGACCTCCTCAAACCGGCCCATGTGGACCTGGTGCAACCGGCCGAGTTTCCGGCACCTTGGCGCAGAGGCCGACTTCCCAAGCAGGTTCTGGCCCAGACTGTGGACATTGGGGGGTGTATCGCCGGTTCTGGGGGGTGGGGGGTTATGTGGTGACCCATTTCCTGGCACATCCGAACCGGCTCACAATTAGATAGCCTACGGGGGTTTGCGAGCACAGAGCTTTGGAGCCTCTGCGCCACGGGGGGCAGGTTGAGGGAGGCTTAAAAGTGAGGCTGAGGATTTCGAATAAAGTTTTTTCCTTCGACTGAAGTTACCAACTCCGTGTCGTAATTTTAGCGCTGCGTGTAGCACACCGCTACAGTGCCATACTTTCCATGCAGTGGGAACATTCTTCTCCCAATGTTTTGCTTATAAATTTCCAATTTCCTGATAAAAGTGAGCACTGCACTTTTTGCCTGGATTAAATTGAAATTCTCACCCTGCAGCATCATATTTAGAATGTGCATTTTGTCATACAGATTAGCTATGCCATATCTCCATGTAATTCAAACTTGTTTCCCAAGCTCTTGTTGACTTTGAGCAAAAATTGAACCAAAAAGATCAAAGAATTATTTTAAGCAGCAGCCTTTTAACAACCAACACACTTCAGTGTGAAGAAGCAAGCATTCAAACTTTTCTTCATTATCTTGGCATAATTGGTGAAATATTCTGCTGTTTAATGGATGAACTGAAATTTTGTTTACAAGAAAGCTCTTGGCTGAGGTTTTTGGCTGCAAGATGTTCACATTGAATTATGCAATGGATTGCAAACAGACTTGGAATTTCTTCATAAATGGCCCTAAACCAGCATGGTGACCTGTCATATACGGTGCTCCATCTGTTTCATCATGTTCCTAATTGGAGTCTTTTCAATATACATTTTGAGCTTGTCATAGATTGATTCTCCATTGATATTTGTTTTTTAACTTTTTACAAAAGAGCATCTCTTCATAAACTTTTCCACTTTAGAGAAACCATACATATGCCATTAGCAATGCCTCATTGTCTCACATAGTAAATCGTAGTTAACCATATAACCATATAACAATCACAGCACGGAAACAGGCCATCTCGGCCCTCCTAGTCCGTGCCGAACCCTTAATCTCACCTAGTCCCACCTACCCGCACTCAGCCCATAACCCTTCACTCCTTTCCTGTCCATATACCTATCCAATTTTACCTTAAGTGACACAACTGAACTGGCCTCTACTACTTCTACAGGAAGCTCATTCCGCACAGCTATCACTCTCTGAGTAAAGAAATACCCCCTCGTGTTTCCCTTAAACTTCTGCCCCCTAACTCTCAAATCATGTCCTCAAAGTTATATCCTAAATTCTGTTTTTTGCAGCTCTCTGCATAGTTGATACTCAATGTCTTCACTCATTTTGTCAATTCAAGGAGCTACAAAGTTTTTACACAGAATAATTGATTTTAAAATATTGGTATCCATTTTGAGAACATTGGTGAGCACTTCTGATACAGCAGGCATTATTAATCTTTCACCAAGTGTATGAGATTTTCCACACTTTGCTATCATTTTAAAAATGTTATGAGAAGCAATAACAAGTTATAAGAAACTACCAGGTTCATTTTTAGCTTTCTTGGCAAATAATCCAAGTGTGCAATGCTTTTTAAATGCTTCTTTCATCTTCTGGAACTGAGTAATACTATAAGTAGCCTTTTCAGGGTGTCTTTTACGGAAGAGTTCCTGCAATCCCGATGGCTCCATTAGACAGTACAGTATCGCAAAAAAGATACATGTGGCTTCATTGATCTGCTGGGAACAGAAAAAAACCATACTTCAGGTATGTATTGATGTACTTTCTCTAGTTTCTGTTTCTTAGCAGGATTAGAATTCAAGGCTTTGCCATCTTCAGACTCTTAGAGATCATGCCGTATGTACGTTTGTACTTACACTTCCTAAGAATCACTTAACCAACCATCATATGCTGATATGGCAATGGAAGGAGTGAGTAACCCCTCCACCTGTCCTGGTTCGAACAAGAGAGACTTGGCTCAAACACGACAGGGTATTATGAGAGGCTGTGGCTGGAGAAGGAATTCAGTGACCAGTGGCATAGGTATAAATCCTCCATCTTCAAATAATGCAATGTATGCAAACAACCTGGATGAGGAAGTGGAAGGATGGGTTAGGAAATTTGCTGATAACACAAAGGTTGGGAGTGTTGTGGATAGTGTGGAGGACTGTCAGAGGTTACAGTGGGACATTGATAGGATGCAAAACTGGGCTGAGAAGTGGCAGATGGAGTTCAACCCAGATAAGTGTGAGGTTGTTCATTTTGGTAGGTCAAATATGATGGCAGAATATAGAATAAGTGGTAAGATTCTTGGCAGTGTGGAGGATCAGAGGGATCTTGGGGTCCGAGACCATAGGACACTCAAAGCTGCTGTGCAGGTTGACTCTGTGGTTAAGAAGGCGTATGGTGTATTGGCCTTCATCAATCGTGGGATTGAGTTTAAGAGCCGAGAGGTAATGTTGCAGCTATATAAGACCCCACTTGGAGTACTGTGCTCAGTTCTGGTTGCCTCACTACAGGAAGGATATGGAAACCATAGAAAGAGTGCAGAGGAGATTTACAAGGATGTTGCCTGGGTTGGGGAGCATGCCTTATGAGACTAGGTTGCGTGAACTCGGCCTTTTCTCCTTGGAGTGACGGAGGATGAGAGGTGACCTTATAGAGGTGTACAAGATAATGAGAGGCATTGATCGTGTGGATAGACAGAGGCTTTTTCCCAGGGTTGAAACGGCCAGCACAAGGGAGCATAATTTTAAGGTGCTTGAAAGCAGGCACACATAAAAAAATTTTTATGCAGAGCATGGTGAATGCATGGGATGGGCTGCTGGTGGTGGAGGCGAATACGATAGGGTCTTTTAAGAGGCTCCTGGATAGGTACATGGAGTTTAGAAAAATAGAGGGCTATGGGTAAGCCTAGGTAATTTCTAACGTAAGGACATGTTTGGCATAGCTTTGTTGGTTGAACGGCCTGTATTTTCTATGTTCTATCCCCACAGAAGAGATTATAATGAGCTTAGTAAAATAATGCCTTCAGTTTGTCTTTAGGAAGCTTGTAACTGAGGGGAAAATCAATTTTTCTCCTTTGAACAGTGTTGGTGAAATTGAACATTAATCTTGCTAATGAAGTTGAGTGGTTTTCAGACAAAGAGCAGTGGTCATTTACCATTTGCCTACATTTCCCTTCAGAGTTTATACTGACTGAGACAGATATTTCAAGCCGGTTCTTTCACTGGAACTGATACATGTTTCAACTAGTTAAAAGGATATTAAACCACTGAATCAGAATCAGAATTTAATCAGAATCAGAATCAGAATTTATTATCACCGGCATATGTCGTGAAATTTGTTGACTTAGCAGCAGCAGTTCAATGCAATACATGATAATATAGAAAAAAGTAAATCAATTATAGTAATTATATATCTGCCTATTAAATAGCTAGATTAAAAATAGTGCCAAAACAAAAAAAATCACTATTCTTCTGCAAATATGTGAAGGTTTGCCTTATCCCCAATTTTCAAGAAGATGGCAAAGCCGAGATAACAACAGGTGTTGCGTTCTTGATGCAGCACCTCATGGAGATATAGGAGATGGAGATACAGGACTTTACTTTCTCTTCTCACAGGTGCAGCCTAACCTACTGAGTATTTCCAGCATTTAGCTTTTATTTCAAATTTCCACTAGCTGCAATATTTTGCTATTTCATTTTTCTAAGCAGTTTGTTAGCAAGATCTATGAGACATATGTAATTCTATCTGCTTCGAACCCTGTCCTGCCCAGCTCCACTAACCTTTCCTGGTCTTGAAATATCAACATGCCCCAGATGCTGAACATCTTGCTGAGTATTTCAAGTTTTCCCATTTTTATATCAGAGTTAAACACTGTAGCCTCAATAGACCATGTTCTCAATAGACCATGGATTTGCGCCTTGGAAAGTCTGCAGTTTTCTTTAATGGAAGTCCAGTAGTTGCTTGAGCTGCAAGTCTTCCCTCTCCATGCCACCGATGTTGTCCAAGGGAAGGGCATTAGGACCCATACAGCTTGTCACCGGTGTCATTGCAGAGCAATGAGTGGTAAGTGCTTTTCTCAAGGATAGCGGAGATAGCAGAGTCAATGGATATGAGAAGAAGGCAGGATGATCAGCCATGATCACAGTGAATGGTGGTGCTGGCTCAAAGGGCCGAATGGCCTACTGCAGTGTCAGCCAGGGCTCGAACTAGCCACCTTCAAATCACCAGACAAACGCCTTAACCACTTGGCCACACTAGCATCTATTGAATAAGACAGTCTCGGCCCGAATGTTGACTGGACTCTTTTCCATAGATGCTGCCTGGCCTGCTGAGTTCTTCCAGCATTTTGTGTGAGTTGCTTCGATTTCCAGCATCTGCAGATTTTCTCTTGTTGTTTTGTGAAAAGAGTAGGATCCATAATTAAGGAATCCCACCACCCAGGACATGCTCTCTTTGCATTGCTGCCGTCAGGGGCCGAGTACAAGAAGCTGCACAGACACATTCAATGTTTCAGGAACAATTTTTTCTTCTCTACTATCAGAAAAACCAATGAATACCTCATTATTTTGCTCTTTTTAAACTATATTTCCTATTGTAACTTATACTGTTTTATGTATTGCACTGTACAGCTGCTGCAAAGCAATATATTTCGCATTTGTCAGTAATAACACTTTATACTATTAAATACTATTTACCACATAGCATTAACATAGTGAGAGCTTACCGCAGTTTGTAAAGCTGATGAAGATCAGAGTGTTTTTCAGGGCTCGAAATGTCAAGTACCAGACGGTGCAGGTGATTGACAGCTGGCTGGATCGCGCGAGATCTGCGCAGGAGGCGGGGCTGCCGTGCCTATATAAGGCGGCAGCGAGCGCCGCGCTGGTCTTATTGCCGGAGCAGCGGGACTTGCAAGATGGAGGACTACGACCTGGATAATGCGCTGGAAAGCGCCTCGCTGCCGTCGCGGACTTTCCTGTTCGGTGAGAGCCGACTAAGACTCGGCAGGGGCCGTACGCTCGACCCTCGGCCTAGTTTGGGAGCGTCTGCTTCTGCAGGCCCGGCCCCGTATGCCAGCCCACGTGTAGCGGGCCTGAGGCCTCGGATCGGGCGGTGGGTGCACGGGGTTCGGTGCCATGATGGGTGATGGGGCCGCTCTCGCGTAGTAGGTAAAGGGGATCTGGCCCACTGCTCATCGTCTCTGTCCCTTTCCCAGGCTGTGAACTAAAGGCCACTGCAAAGGAATTCAAAATGGAAGTGGCGGACGATAACTCCGAGCATCAACTGTCTCTTCGGGTGGTATGTATTCCCCGCTCCATGCGGCACCGCATAATCGGCTCCTGGGCATGGTCTCCACCCGGAACTTCGGTCCTTCATTTACCTTGCCTCACCCGTTATGTTTGTGCATACCTCGTGCTGAGGCTCCTGTATTGGTGTTTAATACATAAATGTTAAATGTTTTTACAATCGGTACAGCAATCTGTCCTTTACCTATTACAGTTGACTTAGATCCCAGTGGTGCACAATTTGAATGAGCCTTCCATGCCAGATCTTGTCCACGTGGACAGCATTTACCCCATATAGTTCATCACTATGCTTCGTTACAGTTTGAGGGAAGCTGTTGGTGAGGCCTAATTTGGAGTTTTGTGTACCTACAGAAAAATGCTAATAAGGTTGTAAGAGTGCAGAGAAAGCTTATGGGGATATTGCTGGGACTTGAGAAACTGAGTTGTAGGGAAAGGTTGAATAGGTTAAGACTGTTCCCTGGAGTGTTGGAAGAATGAGAGAAGTGATAGAGGGTATAGATGGGTGGGCCAGCTGGTGGTGGTGTGGCATCAGCACTGGTCTTCAAGGCAGGGTTCAAACCCACCTAGGTCACAATCTGGGCAGCAGTATTTGCATGGAAGAAAGGCCTGGCAATCTAACCCTAACCATTCCCTGTCTTGCCATGAAAACCTTATGGTCCACTTGACTTAATGACTGAACAACATAGACAGGGTAACTGCAAACAGGCTTTTTTCTGAGCTTGAGTGGTGATTACAACTAAAGGTCATGGGTTAAGGGTGAAAGATGAAATATTTAAGGGCAACTTCACTCAGGGTGGGTAGAGTGAAATGAGCTCCACCAGTGCAATTTCAACATTTTTAGGAGAAATTTGAAGAGGTATGTAAATGGACAAGGTATGGAGGACTGTGGTCCAGGAGCAGATTGATGAGATTAGGCAGTGTAATAGTTTGGCATGCACCAGATGGACTGAAGGGCCTGTTCTGTAACTCGTGTCTTTTCAAGGAAATATAAATGCTTAACCTTTGTTGATATTGTGTGACTCTTCTGGCTGCATTGTTTCTTCTATTAGTTTGATATAAATGGTCTTCTCACTCTTTGTCAAATGTATTCTCAACGTTGTCCCCCTTTGATTTTACAGGTTTGTCTTGGTGCTGATGCTAGTGATGATGTACACTTGGTAGAAGCAGAAGGATTGAATTTTGAAGGCAGGAATACAAAAATCACATTGGCTGCTTTGAGGTTAAATGTACAACCTACAGTAAGTATGCAATATGAGCACCCTGCAGGTCACACGAACAAATTGTTTATAATACATGGGGGGGGTGCACTTGTCCTATAACAGCTTTTTTGCATAATTATTGAGTATCCTGCTTTTGGAAATGAATGGGTGAATAAAATTCCTTTTCTGGTTGGCTGCAGTATAACTTTTAATCAGTGCTCTAAGTAGGCTTTCCAACTCTTGAGTTTGTGCCACAATTCATGTTGCACTATTACAACATGATTAATGTCTGTAGTCCTTGTTTTCAATGAGCACCAAGTTGGAATTCTGTTGGGCCCATGGGTACTGAGTGCCAAAGGCTCACTATCCTCTGAAGGTATTTCTCACCAGTCTTTAAAAAATAACAACTCTTATTTCAGGGGATGTAAATATCACAAATCCAACATGTCTAAGCTAGGTTTTTAATGAGCTTGCAGATTACTTGAGCTTAGGTCCTATCTGCTAAGTTCCTCCCTGACGAAAGTACCATTCAGAATCAAATCACCTTTTTTGGTATTGTCATTTTTACAATCACTATCATTTGTGAACAGCTGGAGTCCTGTTCCTGGGCTGTCCCACATTGTTATTTTACTCTATTTGTTAGAATCAAGTTCAGTTGCTGGTTAAGGAGGTTGGGGCTGCTCCTGTCAATTGCAGGAGTGGGGGAGCTGTGCAGAACGGGTGCCCCATTTTTTTTTTTGGTGACATCTGACAGTTAACATAAAAGCAAATTATTCATGGATACCCATTGGCTTACAACATTTAGTAGTTCAGTGACATTGCTTTTCCTAGAAAAGATTGAATTTTTAATTGTTTTGAAACTAGGTTAGTTTGGGAGGATTTGAAATTGAGCCACCAGTGACATTCAGACTGAAATCTGGAACAGGACCTGTGTACATCAGTGGACAACATCTCATAGGTGAGTAAGTGCTTGAGAAATACCTGGGTGGAGGGAAGGTGAGTGATTTAACAGTAGTTTAAGGGTGGTTAGCACTGGTGCATGTCTGTCTGGTGTGGAAGCAACTGGGTTAGGGTACCAAAAAACTGAGGTACCAGGTCTGGAATTTAAAAGTTTGTGTTTAAAAATTTGAAGAGAATAGTGTTGTTTGGGCTTACACTATTTGCTTTCTATTGACTTGGTATGTTAAAGTTATTCTTACATGTACAAAGGTAAAGACCTTGCATGCCATCCATTTTTATTCTATTCATGGAATGAAAAGTATACATGGCTATACAAGGAAAGTATAGCCATGTGAATGCAGAGAAAGTGAAGTGCCATAATGGGGTATATTGATCAGTGAACTATGGAACTGTCTATAACAGCAGAATGGTAACTTACTTACAAGGCTCCACCCTAGTGGGTGGTGTCTAGGATCTTAAATCTTCCAACCCCTTTAACTTCACACAGTTGAGACAAGACGGTGTCTCTGCCCTCTTCCCCCCACTACCCCACCCCGGAAGTTGGTGGCTAGCTCTCACTGACATTGAGGGGGAATGCTAATTTTGAGAAGTATCAAGGATTCCCCTTTCACATTTGGTGATTAATCTTTCAGCTGATTTGGATTCTGATGAAGAGGATGACAGTGTGTTGGAGAATGCTGTAGCAAAGCAAGCAGTTAAGCGAGCAGCTCCTGGAGATTCGAAATTAATACAGGTAATGATAAGGCTGAATTCTGTGAAATTAATTTTCTGCTGTTAACTAGATTTATTTCACTCTGACACTGGCATAGTCACTCTAAACACGTTGGGGTGTGGGTGCTCAAAGTTCTGTTTGCTTTTCTCTAGTTAAATCTATCCCCAGTATAACTTTTTTTTGCTTGACAGAAAAAAATGAAAATGGAGGATGAAGATGACTTCGAGTGAGTATTTTCAGAACGCTTCAATGGAGAATATTGTTTGGAAAGTCATAGCTGGTCAATCATGTTTTGTTAGTAACATTAGCAATGTAAGATTAAGAAATTTGGGGTGAAGACTGAGCCGATTCAGTCCATTGCTGACAGGCAGGAGGCAGGCAGTGAGTGGGAGTGAAAGGGGCCTTTTTTGGTCGGCTGCCAGTGAATAGTGATGTTCCTTGGCTGTCAGTACTGGGGCTGCTATTCACATTGATTTGGTAATGGATTTGTGGATGATACAAAGTTCGGTGGAGGGGCAGGTAGTGCTGAGGAGATCGTGGTAGGACTAGGACACATTGGAAGAATTGGCAAAAAAAGGTAGGTGGAATACAATGTTGGGAAATGTATGATGCATTTTGGTGAGGGGAACAGTAGACTCGACTGTCTAAATGGGGAGAAGGCATACACCAGAAGTGCGGAGTCCTTGTGCAAGACTCCCAGAAGCTTAATTTACTCCCATTTTGAATCTGGTAAAGAAGGTAAATGCAACTTTGGTATTTATTTCAAAGGGAATGGAATTTAAAAGCAAGAGGATAGTAAGCGCTTAGAGTATTGTCAACAATTTTGGGCCCCTAGCTCAGAAAGGTGGTGTCATTGGAGAGAGCTCAGAAGAGGTTCTGGGAATGAATCGCTGATTTCATCAATATCTGGTTTATTATCCCTGTGAAACCAATTCTATCTTCTCTATATCTAATGATGGCCTTTATTGAAGACTGGTGATGTATTCCACATTCCCTCTATTTTAGAGGGTCATCTCCCTAAAGGAAACATCCACTCAACTGTAGGTCTTCCAGTATTTCATGAGATATCTCTCAGTGCTCCATTAACCACTTCATTTCCAGGGGCATTCTTGTAAACTTCTGGACTCTCTCCAATGTCAACTGAAAACTGCTCTCATTCTCCCAGGTACAGCTTGGCCAATGCCTTATAAACTTCAACATTGCCTTCTCACTTTTATATTTTAATCCTGTCAAAATGAATTTGCCTTCCTTCCTCAACCTGCATGTTACCCTTTAGAGAATCTTGTACGTGGGCTCCTGTTTTGCACCTCTTTTGGAATTTTCTCTCTATTTAAAAGTAGTCTTGTCTTTCTAAATTCAGCCAAACTGAATGACCATACCCTTCCCTGTACTATATTTCATCTGCCACTTTGTTCTCCCAATCTTGGGTCATTCTGCAGACTCCCTTGTTTCAACAAATACATCAATTATACAAATCAATGACATTTAACATGAAAAATTCTGTCACTGACCTGTGCAACACCCTTCACTCCATGATGTGGTACTGCACTAATAAGCTAGTGATCTGTATTCCTTCATTTTCTGCATATTTGTTTTGGAGTAAGTATATGATAGGAGATATTCATAATGTGGAATAAAGGTTAAACTTTAAAGTATAAAAGACGCAAAGAATTGAGTTAAGCAACTGTGCTGTTTTGGCAATATTGAAATGTGAAAATCTTTTTACTTGTGAAGAAATGTGGCTGGTTGACTCACTGAAACAAGCTCTTGTTTAGAGATGATGATGATGATGATGAAGATGAAGATGATGATGAGGATGATGAAGAGATTGCAGTAGTGACCCCTGCTAAAAAGGTAAAAAAGTTGCAGATTGTGGATCCTGGGGTACCTTTGAGCCCCAGTGAAATAGGCAGAGATGCAAATAAAAAGGACCATTGAGATGGTAGGTAAAGTTTCAGAAGGGAAAACCTTTTGTTTAATTTTCATAAAATCTTCTCAAGCACCTTTTTGCAGTGTTAATTTTGAAAAGCAAAAGCATTAGATTCTTACTGAATGATTAACTGTGAGGATCAATATTTTCCTTCTCCAGATGTTGATGTGTAGAAAATACACCGAAGGTGGATGGTGCTGGAATTCAAATTGAGTTTTGTATCAGATGGCCATCTTTTACTATGGCAGATGACAATTTAATGAAATCGCTGTATTATTTTGGACTATCATTCCATAACAATTTAATACTAGATGTACTGCAGGAAAACCATTACAAGCTGCATTAAAGATCCATAACTGGTCAAAAATCTGATATTGGGCCACTGAATGAGCTTTTGGGTTGGTAAATGTTTGAAAGGTGGACATTTTAAATTGTATGCTGGGTAAATGTCATTTTCAATCGTGCTTTGTTTGTATCCAGAAAACTCCACAGAAAGTTACTCCTGGACTGAAGGGGGCAGGACCAAAGGGAGCTTCCAGCCAAAATGGCAAAACACCAACCAAAGCCACACCAGCTAAACCACAATCAAAAGTTAGTGTTCCGATACAATAACTTGAATACAAACCAGGTTCCTGTTAGCTGCTTGTGGAGAGTCGGTGATATCAAAATAAGGTTCTTTGTTAGCTTGCATATGCATTTTAGTGGATGTTTGTAGATTGGGAGTTAAAATAGATTTATCACCTAGATCAGAAATAATTATTAAATTGGGATTTTCTTCTCAGTTTACTGCTTATTGGCGTTGATGTTTTTACCTGTATTGTTTCAGTATTGAACTTGCAGGACACGTTTCCAGAATCAAAATCCATTGTGTATCATTGCTGCAACTTAATGTATACATGCTTTACATTGTACTACACAAGTGAGATTAGTTAGTTCCTTTTTATTTTGCAGACACCAGAATTATCAAAGAAATCAGGCAATAAGCCTCAGACACCCAAGACTCCAAAACCCTCATTGACAGCTGAAGATATCAAGGCTAAGTTGAAGGCTTCAGTGGAAAAAGTGAGTGCCTTTGGAATAACCATTAGAACTCGGTTATTTGTTTCTGGTCAGGTAACATCGGCTGGTTTTTATAAAATGTTATTCGACGTGCTGGTGGTACATTTAGAATTGGTATAGAAGCCCTAGACCAGGGGTCGGCAACGTTTACCAATGAAAGAGCCAATATGGACCCATTTCCCATAGAAAAGAAAACACTGGGAGCCACAAAACCCGTTTGATATTTAAAATGAAATAACACTGCATACAACGTTTTTTTTTGCCTTTATGCTATGTATAAACAAACTATAATGTGTTGCATTTATGAAATTGATGAACTCCTGCAGAGAAAACGAAATTACATTTCTGCATGCAACAAAAACATTTTGAACTCCGAAAAAAAGACGTTGGGTTGAAGGTTATTCCATAGTTTGCCTACCTTGGATCGAAGAATTAAAAGAAAGCACGCACTGGCGGGTGTCAGGCATTGGCAGTGGTGATGTATATTAATAGTGGTAAAAAACACGTAGCGGTGTAGTGCTACACGCAGCGCTAAAATAAAGACACTGCAGTCAAAGGTAACTTTATTCAAACTAAACAGCCTTGATTTAAAGCCTCCCTCAACCCGTCCCCATGGGCGCGGATGCTCCAAAAGACACGTACTCACAAACCCCCGTAGGCTATCTCCCTTAGCCGGAACGGTTGCGGGTGTGCCAGGAAATGGGGTCTCTGCAACGTTTTTAGATTGTACAAGATCACCATAATCTTCAAATTTCGAATTACATTTCAAAAACTAACAAACCACGGGGAGCCGCAGCACAGAGATCAAAGAGCCGCGGGCTGCCGACCCCTGCCCTAGACTAAGCATTTGAATGTTTGCCAGGATTAAAAACTGATCATAAGCAGATAGCTAATAATTCTGATATGCTAGATAATTTGCATGCATCGGTCAGGAAGAGGTAAATCAGGTTTGATAAAAGCCTATAAAGTTGTTGATCATTAAATTGGTTCTGCTTTGATTTTCACTGTAAAATAGAGGCTATTGTTGGCATTGTTCATGCATGTGGTTATGTATTTTTAGTTGCTGGAGCAGGTTTGCTGTATTTACTGTTGCTTGACATTTAAACAAATGTTTTAAAAAAGGTTTAAGATCATGGCAATCCCTTAACCAGAATGAATGGTTTTGTGTATTGTATATATGTTGTATGATTCTAATTCTAATTTGTCTCAACAGGGTGTTGGTCTGCCAAAAGGGGAAGCAAAGTTCTCCAACTACATTAAACACAGTTTCAGAATGGAGGACCCAGAGGTGAGAAGTTAATGAGGACTAGATTGGCTGTGAACTGGTTGCTCCTATAATCACCCTAATTAGAATGTATTTATTTGGTTCTTTACTGCAATGGGCATTGTCTGAGAAGGTCAGAGCTGTACAACCTTGGAGTGGAGTGTTTGGCTAAATCCACATGGGGCTCCAATCTCTATTACATCCTTCCCATAAAACAAATTGTCCCATTCCACTCCTTCTAAATCCTTTCTTATCTCAGTTAGCTTTTCTGCAATCAAAAAACTCAACCCTGGGTCCAGTCCTATCCTACATAATTATATTGAAACTAATGGCATTGTGATCACTGGACCTGAAGTGCTCCCCAACACATACGTTCATCACCTGACCTATCTCATTCCCTAACGGGAGATCCAACACTGCCCCTTCTCTAGTTGGTGCCTTTATGTATTGATGCAAAAAACTATCCTGCACACATTTTACAATCTCAACCATCCATCCCTTTTACAGAATGGGCTTCCCAGTCTGTGTGGGAAAATTAAAATTTCCCATAATCACAACCCTGTGCTTACTACAAATATCTGCTATCTCCTTACAGATTTCCTCCTCCAATTCTCACTCCCCATTAGGTGGTCTATCATACACCCCTATAAGTGTTACTACACCTTTCCCATTCCTCAATCACTAGACGAGCCCTCTAATCTACCCTGCCAAAGTACCGCTGAATATTTTCTCTGACGAGCAATGCAACACCTCCTCCTCATGTCCCTCTGATTCTATCACACCTGAAGCAACGAAATCCAGGAATGTTTAGTTGCCAATCACCCCCCCCCCCCCCCGCCATGTTTCACTAATAGCTATAACATCTTATTTCCAGGTGTCAATCCATGCTCTAAGCTCATCCACCTTTCTTACAATGCTCCTAGCATTAAAATAGATGCATTTAAGAAATTCTCCACCTCTTACTCTGTTTATCCCTAACAGTGCAAACAACTTAATCTTTTTGTTCCTTCTCCTCTACGTCTTCGGTCTGAACGCTCCTCTTTATCACCTGCTTATCCTCCCTCACACTGTCTACAAGCTTTCTCTATTTGTGAACTAACCTCCTCTCCCCTAGTCTCTTCAATTTGATTCCCACCCCCAACCATTCTAGTTTAAAGTCTCCCCAGTAGCCTTAGCAAATCTCCCCGCCAGGCTATTGGGCCTCCTAGGATTCAAGTGCAACCCATCCTGTTTGTACAGGTCACACCTGCCCCCAAAGAGGTCCTAATGATCCAGAAACTTGAATCCCTGCCCCTTGCTGCAATCCCTCAGCCATGCATTTATCCTCTACCTCATTCCATTCCTATCTCACTGTCACATGGCACAGGCAGTAATCCTGAGATTACTACCTTTACAGTCCTTCTCAACTCCCTTCCTAACTCCCTATATTCTCCTTTCAGGACCTCTTCCCTTATCCTACCTATGTCATTGGCGCCTATATGTACCATGCCACGCACTTCAGGATATCTTGGACACGATCAGAAACATCCTGGACTCTGGAGGGAGGCAAACTACCATCTGGGTCTCCTGACTGAGTCCACAGAATTGCCTATCTGACCCCCTAACTATTGAGTCTCCTATTACTACTGCCTTTCCTCTTTTCCCTACCCTTCTGAGCTATAGGGCTGACTCTGTGCCGGAGGCATGGCCACTGTTGCTTTCCCCCAGGTAGGCTGTCCAGTTATTGTCAAGGGGTGCATCCACTTGAGTACTCTCTAATACCTTACTCTTACCTTTCTCTCTCCTAACCATGACCCACTTGTCTGCCTCCCATGGCCCTGATGTGACCGCCTGCGTGTAACTCCTCACTCCCTGACCAAAGATCATCGAGCTGCACCTCAGCGCACCTGACGCAGACATGGACGTCCGGGAGGCTAGGAGACTCCAGCACCTCCCACATCCGACACCGAGAACAAGAAGCTGCCCTCACTCACAATTCCCCCTTTCCTCAAATAACAGGATTAATTGAAAACTAAACCTGCCTTGCCTCGCCCATTTCTGCCTAAGCCTGTTGAGCCAAAGCCCCTAAGCCTTCACTCTGCTCCTGGTTCACTATGCTGCCTGCTGTATAAGGCTGTGTTCCTTTTAAATCTTCCGCGCTTCACTGCCTGGCGTCACGCCCGCGCAGTTCCGCTTCTATTAACCCCGATGAAAAGAAAAAATAAAAATGGCTCCCGCAGCACTCCCGTTATGATTCTCAGACTTCCTCCAAATTCCAGCTGATAAATATAATGTTGTAGTTGAAGACAATCCTCTATGCAGGTTCTTAACCCACAAGGACTCCACATCATCTGATCCAATGTAACATCTTACTGATGCCACATCCTCTGCCTACCTTCCTATACCTCAAATAGAACATGTAACCTTGGACATTCAGCTCCCAACCTCAACCATCCTTCAGTCACAATTCTGTGATGGCCACAACATCATACCTGACAATCTAATAGTGCAACAAGATTATCATATTTCTTAATACTCTGTACATTGAGACACAAAATGGATATTGGGTCGGTTCTAAATGGATGTCCCTCTATTGAGGCAGGTCCTCGTGGTTCTGACTCCCCCACCATAGGAAACATTTCCTCCATGTCCACTCCATTTAGGCTTCGTGCCCCCACCTTCCCTAGTCTTCTAAATTCCCAGTGTGTAAAGTTCTAAAGCCATAAACACTCCTCAGACATTTCCCCTTTCATTCCCAGAGACATTCTTGTGAACCACTTCTGAGCCCTCTCCAATGTTAGTGCATCCTTTCTTGGCAAGGCTGCTCAGAGTACTGTGTACACCCTGCTTTCTCAACGCTTACTCCACCCATCTTTGTACTGTCTGTAAAGTTGACCATCAATTCCTTCATCAAAATACTTGAAATATGAAAAGCAGTCCTAACTCTGAACCCTGTGGAACACCACAGCCAGAGGCCCCCTTTCTTGCCTGTCAGCCGATCTTCTATCCATTTCATATAATGTTGTGCACGCTTTATCTTAATGAGCTGCCTTGTGTGGCACCTTATCAAAGGTCTGAAAATCCAAGTAAACAGCATGCACATTCCATCAGATTTGCCAGGCAAGATTTCCTCTCGAGAAAACTATGCTGACTTTGGCCTCTTTTTATTTGTGCCTCTAGGTACTCTGAAACCTCATGCTCTGACATCTTTCCAACCACTGAAATCAGGCTAACTGACCTGTAATTTCCCATCTGCCTCCCTTAAGAGTACGGTGACATTTGCAATTTCCCACTATCACTACCTGAGTTTACCAGGCAGCTATTACTGCAGGGGTTATGCTAGTTGTGCCTTTATAAATTCCTGGTGTACTCTTGGTGGGTTTTGGATGTTTTCCCTGTAACTGGGTTTCCTCCTCCATTCCTGCTTTAAGCTGGTTGTGCAAATGACAGCACAAAGTAGATTTAAAATGATGCCTTAAATGGGCACGATTTTGGACTTTTAACAATTGACTTTGGTCTAGAAAAGGTTAAAAATTGTGATACATTAAGTTAGATTTCTACCCTAAATCCTAAACAAGCTGCAAAGGTGTAGTAAATCATTAACAAGAGATTCTGGAAATCTTGAGCAGTCTTATGGAGAGCAGTCGTTGCTTTGGGTTGAAGCCATTCAACAGGACTAATCCACTTCCTGAATTACAGCATTTGGTGTGTTGCAGAGGTGTTAAGGGTTGCTGGGTATTCTGAAGTATGTTAATGCATGCAATAAGGCTTTGACTAGTGGGATGGGCCTGCTTGTGATATTGTCTGATATAACCTCTTCTGTTTTTTTAGGTCATCAAGGAACTCTGGGGATGGAGGCAGAGTGTAGATGGGAAATGAAGACTGTTGATAGGAAGTAGTTTTCAGACATTGGAGTGAAGTTTTATATTGTTTATGCATCAGTTTCATGTCAATAAATATTTCTTTTCCAATATTCTCATTGGACTAGCATGCTTTCACTTTTTGTCAACAATCGAGCTAACTGAAGGGGTTGTCTGATGGTAGCAATTACAAGTTGGGCTGAGGGTGGGATAATTACCAAGAATGTGGCCCAAGCATCACAAGTTCCCAATGAAGAGATGACAGGTGAACTTTATGCAAAAGGCTTCTAACACTGCTAAATTGCCAATATGGGAGTGGGGACAAAGTGTCGAGCAAGGTTGTAGGCCTCGACTTGGATGCCCTTCCTTAGTTGGGTTGTCTGTAATTTGGGATCTCTATCGGGTTCCTATTGCTCACACTGAAATAGCAATTTGGGCGTTGAGAATGAGGCTTCTGAAGCTCCAGGGGATGCATTTCAAGCTGGAGACAAGGATATCCCATGAGATTTTTGCTAAGATACTGTAAAACAGCCCAGAATTACTGACTTACATACATAGTAACTTGCCATGTGCTTCAATCTTGCTTTTTTTGAGGTGCCTGACATTAAGTTTGCAAATTCAAAGTTCAGGCCTGAGAAACCATTCAGTGTTTGAAAGTATCCACATAATTTGGAGCTTCTGAATGGGTTTGTTTGTATTCTAGGAATGGCTTCATGTAATTTTAATGCTCTGGCGGATATTTCAAAATGTTGACTAAAGGATCACTACCATGTGACATTTGTGGAAATGAGGGAAATTTTCGATTATTAAAGTTTAGTACAAGTATAAGAATCAGTTTCATTTTAAAATCCTGTTGCAAGACTTGCAGAATTGTACCATGCATGGAAGAAATCCTTTAGGTGACTTGGAAACAAAGCAAGGCATACTTCGGTCAGGCAACATCTATGCAGAGGGGGGAAAAGCTCAATGGCTGGCCAGTTTGGACAGACTGGTTATTCAACTTCAGAACTAGCCACTTCTGCTTGAAGACAATTTTCTTTCTGGTATGGCTTTAAGGAGGGGGGAAAAGCTCTCATTCTGATATGGTGATAAATCTTTCAGCTCCTGTAAAAAAAAAAATTAGTTGTATTCACAATTCTCTGCAAATTCCAATGTTTTTAAGTCGCTATGCTACCATTCCTCTCTGCAAAGATACTGCTTGGCTTGCATTTTCATTTCCCATAACTGCAGTTTGCTTTTACACACAATATCACACTTTTAAATATTTCATGCCACTGATAATTCAAATTAGAATGACTGAGCAAATACATACGATGAACTGGTTTGTGACTGTGCAAGGAAAACAAGTGGTTTTTATCGAGAACAATCAATGCCGACCTGGATTTTGCTCAGTGACATGGTCTAGGAAGTGCTGCATGTACACAAGGGCAGACTGGCACTTTAAGAACTTGTGATAATGAAGGACAATATCTTTTTTCTTTGGATGAGGGCAATTATATATGGAGCTTAAAAGAAATACAAGTGATCAGTTTACTGGGATTACACTATGGGCCTGAAGGAATATGCAAACAGCGATACAAGGATAATAGGGTTACAGCATAAGAATTTAAACTTTTCCAATATTTAATCAATCATGAATGGGGAATGGTATAGGACTGGAATAGTTCAGCAGTTTGTATATAGGTAGTGACATGGACCAGGTTTATGAAAGGTAGTTGAAGCATCTTTCAAGAATTGCTGTGTTCTGGAGGAACTTGGAAACTGTTGATGTCACACCCTCCAAGAACAGATTGTAGGCCAGTTGTCTGTCTTCAAGGGTTGGTAAGATGGAATCATTTGTTAAGAATGTGATTTCAGGTACATGATAATATAGTCCAGTCAGTAAAGTTTACTGGAGGGGAAACCTTGCCTGAGAGCGGATAAACAGACAGTGCATTTTACATACTTGGATTTCCAGAAGGTGGTGCACATGATGGTCTACCAGGAAAGCCACTAGCATGGATAGAAAATTGGCTGACTTGGAGGCAGTTGCAATAAAATGGGGCCTTTTCTGATTGTCTGCTGGTAAGTAGGGTTTGGTGTTGGGATCATTTTTCATGTTGTATGCTATTAATGCTGGATGATTAAGTTTGCTGAGAACACCAAGGACAGAGACAGTGGTAAGGAAGCAGGGAGTCTGCAGTAGGACTTGAATAGATCAGGAGAATGGACAAAGTGGCAGATGGAACATAATGTGTGGTCATACAATTGGGGTAAGTGTACAACTAATTTCTAAATGGGGGGGGGGGGGATTGGGAATCCTGCAGGATTCCATCAAAATTACTGCAGGTTGTGTTGGTGGTAAGGAAGACAAATGCAATGTTACATTCATTTAAAGAGAACTAGGATATTACACCAAGTACAGTTATAAGAAATTGTGTGAATTCTTTGCAATTACAGTACCAGGTTTTCTGCATTAATTACTCATGAAATGTGGTTTGATCTTCATCTAAGTCATAATAATGGATAAACAGATTCTGCCAAAACAAATAACACAAACAAATGTACTACTTGTCAATGCTGAGTGTACCATTTATATAACAATTACAGCATGGAAACAGGCCATCTCAGCCCTTCTAGTCCTTGCCAAGCACTTCCACCTAGTCCCAGTGGCTTGCACTCAGCCCATAACCCTCCATTCCTTTCCTGTCCATATACCTATCGAATTTTACTTTAATTGACTACCGAACCTGCCTCTGCCACTTCTACTGAATTTAATCAATTGCAGTCTAGGTTCAAGAAATAAGTGAATTTCTGGGGTAATGCCTTCTACAAAAGCTACTTGGAGTCAGGTGTTCTGATCAATGAGATGAGATAGAAGGAGCCCTGCCCTCTGAACGACAAAGTCAGCTTACTGACAGAGCCTGCTCCTCTGTTTATCTGCCTTGCTCAAAACAACTTCCAGATGACCTTGGAACAATTGTTGAGATGCATGAAGCTGGAAAAGGCTACAAAAGCATTCCTAAAGATCTGAGTGTTCATCAGTTTACAAACGGAGGAAATTTAGTACTATCATTACTCTAACACTGGGTGTCCTGCAAAGATCACACCGAGCACAACATGCAATGCTGAAGGAAGTGATAGAGAACCCAAGGGTAACAGCAAAAGACCTGCAGCAATCTCTAGAATTTGCTATGGTCTGTTCATGTGTCCACGAGGAAAACACTGAACAAGAATTGTATTCATCAAAGGAAACAACTCTCAAAAACAAAAATGCTTCACATTTTCAAAAGCCCACCTGTATCTTCCACAATGTTCTGTAGACAGATAAAGTTTAATATTTTGGCAGAAATATTTGGAAGGAATGGCGTGCCAACACCATGCAGATCTCTCCCCCAACCCCCCCCCCCCCCCTCAAAACAGCAGTATGGATGTGGTCTGCAAGTTACAACAGGAAATTGATGCCAAAAGGGCAATGTTATAATAGTCATGGGGGATTTCAATATGCAAGTAGATGGGGAAAATCAGACTGGTGCTGGATTCCAGAGGTGGTATTTCTAGAGTGTCTACCAGTGTAGTTTTTAGAGCAGCTTGTGGTTGAGCCCACGTGGGGATCAGCTATTCTGGATTGGGTGTCGTGCAACAAACCAGAATTGATCAGAGAGTTCAAGGTAAAAGAACCCCAAGGGTCATGTGATCATAATATGATCAAAATCACCCTGAAATTTAAGAAAGAGAAGCTGAAGTCAGATTTATCAGTATTACAGTGGAATAAAGGGAATTACAGAGCCATGAGAAAGGAGTTGGCCAAAATGGATTGGAAATGAACACTGGCAGGGATGATGGCTGAAATTTCTGAAAGCAGTTGGGAAGGCTCAGGATGTACAGTACACATCCCAAAAGGAAAAGTTCACATCCCAAAGGCAGGATGACAACTGGCTGATGAGAAGAGCAAAAATTTAAGGGTTTGGAATCATTTTAAAACCAGCAGAAAAAGACTAAAAAGTCATTAAGAAGGTAAAGACGGAATACAAAAATAAGCTAGCCAATAATAAAGAGGATACCAGAAGTTTAAAAAAATATATAAAGTGTAAAACAGGTGAGAGTGGATATCGGACTGCTAGAAATGATGCTGGAGAGGTAGTAATGTGGGACAAGGAAATGGTGGATGAACTGAATCAGTATTTTGCATCAGTCTTCACTGTAGAAGATACTAGCAGTATGGTGAAAGTCCCAGGTGTCAGGGTTCACAAAATGTGTGAAGTTACCATTGCTAGAGAGAAGATTCTTTGGAAACTAAAAGGTCTGAAGTCACCTGGACCAGATGGTGTACACCCCAGAATTCTGAAAGAGGCGGCTGAAGAGATCGTGGAGGCATTAATGATCTTTCAAGAATCACCAGAATAGTTCTGGAAGACTGGAAAATTGCAAATGTCACTCCACTCCAGAAGAAAGGAAATTATAGGCCAGCTAGTTGCGAAGATGTTGGAGTTGATTATTAAGGATGACGTCTCAGGGTACTCGGAGGCACATGATAAGACAGCATGGTTTCCTCAAGGGAATATCCTGCCTGACAGATCTGTTGGAGTGCTTTGAGGAAATAACAAGCAGGATAAACAAAGGAGAATTGGTTGTCGTTACCTGGATTTTAAGAAAACCTTTGACAATTTGCCACATATGAGGTTGTTTAACAAGCTAATAGCCCATGGTATTACAGGAAAGATCCTAGCATGGATAAAGCAAGGGCTAATTGGCAGGAGGCAAAATGGGAATAAAAAGTCTTTTCTGGTTGGCTGATGGTGACTAGTGGTCTGTGATGGGACAGATTCTTTTTACATTAAATGTCAATGATTTAGCTGATTGAATTGACTTACAAAATTTGCAAACAATATGAAGATAGGTGGAGGGGCAGGTAGTTTTGAGGAAGTAGAGAGGCTACAGAACGACTTGGAAAAATTAGAATGGGCAAAAAATTGGCAGATGGAATACAATGTTGGGAAGTGTATGCTCATGCACTTTGGTAGATGAAACGAAAGTGGTACCTATTTTCAAAATGGAGAGAAAATACAAAAAACTGAGGTACAAGCGGTCTTGGGAGTCTGTGCAGGATTCCCTAAAGGTTGAAACAGTAGTGAGGAAGGCAAATGTGATGTTAGCATTCATTTCAAAAGGACTAGAATATAAAAGCTAAGATGTAATGCTGAGACTTTATAAAGCACTGGTGAGGCCTCACTTGGAGTATTGTGAGCAGTTTTGGGCCCAATATCTCAGGAAGGATGTGCTGAAACTGGAGAGAGTTCAAAGGAGGTTAATGAAAGTGATTCCAGGATTGAATGGCTTGTCATATGAAGAGCATCTGATGTCTCTGAGTCTGTATTCACTGGAATTCAGAAGGATGAGGGTTGACCTCATTGAAACCTATTGAATGGTGAAAGGCCTTGATAGTGGGTGTGGAGAGAATATTTCCTATGGTAAGAGAGTCTAAGACCAGAAGACAGAACATCAGAATAGAGTGGCATCCTTTTAGAATGGAGATAAGGAGAAATTTCTTTAACCAGAGAGTGGTGAATCTGTGGAATTCTTTGCCACAAGCAGCTGTGCAGGCCAAGTCTTTATGTATATTTAAGGCAGAGGTTGACAGGTTCTTGACTGGTCAGGGCATGAAGGGATACAGGGAGAAAGCAGGAAATTGCAGCTGAGAGGAAAATTGGATCAGCCATGATGAAATGGCAGAGCAGATTCAATGGGCCAAATGGCCTAATTCTGTTCCTACATCTTGTGGTCTTAACCCAGTTGAGATGCTGTGGCATGACCTATTTCATGCAAGGTATCCCAGAAATATTGATGAAATTAAACAGCTTTGTAAAAAAAAAATTGGATAGGTATATGGACAGGAAAGGAATGGAGAGTTATGGTTTGAGTGCACGTCGGTGGGACTAGGGTGGCAAAGGCTAAAAGGGCCGAGATGGCCTTTTTCCATGCTGTAATTGTTAAACAGTTATATGGAGAAATGTTCTCCACACCCTCTATCAAGGCCTTTCACCATTCAATAGGTTTCAATGAGGTCAACCCTCATCCTTCTGAATTCCAGTGAATACAGACTCAGACATCAGATGCTCTTCATATGACAAGCCATTCAATCCTGGAATCACTTTCATTAACCTCCTTTGAACTCTCTCCAGTTTCAGCACATCCTTCCTGAAAAGTTACTTCTTGCTATTGTGCAAGTCTGATTAACAGATAGAGAAAACAGTTCTACCAGTTATTAAATACAAAAGTTCACATACTTTTTCCAGCCTGATCTGAATGATTAAACAATGTGTTCAATAAAGACATGAAAAGTACAATTGTTTCTGTTATTTGTCTATTATTGTGACTTAGATGATGATCAGACCACATTTTATGAATAGCCAGATAATTGCAAAGGGTTGGTTTACAAACTTTTTCTTGCAACTATAAGTAATGCAGAGGATTTATAATGCATTGGTCAGACTGCACTTGGAGTGTTGTGAACAGTTTTGGGCCCTTTGTCTAAGAAAAGACATGCTGGCATTGTATTGGAGAGAGTTCAATGGAGGTTCACAAGAATGACTCTGGGAATGAAAGACGTCATCTGTGGATAGTCTGACATCTCTGACATCTCTGGGCAAAGGTACTTGCTGGAGTTAAGAATGGGGGGGGGGGGTAGTTATTGAAAAGCTTGGATAGTGATGTTCCCTATCGAGGGATGTCCCTTTGAAACATGAGAAGGAATTTCTTTAGCCAGATGATGGTGAATCTAAACCACAGATTATCGCAGACATCTGTGGGGGCCAAGTCACTGAGTATCTTTAAAGTGGAGATTGATAGTTTCTTGATTAGTAAAACCATTGGATGTTATGTGAAAAGGCAGGTGAATGGTTTTGAGAGGGATAATAAAACAAATATAAAAGATGGACTCGCAGAGCATATATTGATGGGCTAAATGGCCCAACTCTACTTCAATGTCTTACGGTTTGCTACAATTAATCTTAGGAAATGTAGGTAGGCAAGTTATTTAAATGACATTTAGAGACAATTTTGCAAATTGTGAAGCATTTTAAGGTGGCTATTGAAAAGGGTAAGGATTGTAAGTTACTAAGAATTTTTTTACTCATATCAGAGGTATCTAGAACTAGAGGGTCCTGACGAAGGGTCTCAGGCTGACACATTGACTGTTTACTCTATTTCATAGTTGCTGTCTGCCCTGCTGAGTTCCTCCAGCTTCTGTGTGTGTGGCTCAAATTAAAGGGGAAAGGTTTAGAGTGAAGAGGGATTTAGGAGAAACTTTTCTATGCCAAGTGCAAGTCTTTTGGCATTGCCTGAGGTGGTGGAAATGAGTGCTCTCAACATTTGGAAATATTGGCAATATATAGGGTACACATCAAGTGGTTGTACATGGTGGCCTGTGACTAAAGAGGAAAAAAATTATCCCCAAGGGTTATGTGTATGTAACCCCCTCAGTCAGCTCATATGCCAACTTATCTCGTTAGCCAACAGCCACGGGACTTGAGTTGAGAAGGCAACTTTCATAAACAATAGGTATCGAGGTTTGGAATGATTTGGGGTTCAACCAAACAGGAACATCATGGTGTTCCAGTTAAAGGAACCTCAATTTGAGCAAATGCTGCATAAATACTGCCTATACACTATTATTGGTCGGCAAGAGATTAACAGATTGTACACCACATAGAATTCTAAAGAAAGTGTACTTACCAATTTCAGGTTTATTGAACAGTTAGTAGGAAAAAGGAAAAGAAAATATAAAATAAAGGGCCCTTTCCAGTCTGAATGTACACCTGAAGTTGCAGCTTATCCTGGAGTTGTCTTTTTCTCCCCACACATTGGACCCATGGGCTGCGTGAAAGCACACACCATATTCCAAAAGTCGCTCAAAATCCATCTGAAATAAACGGATGCTCTCTCTGGAGTATTGCCCCTTCCCCCTTGGAGCCATTCATCTGCGCAAAGCTCTTTGTGCAACAGGGACTCTCCTTCCCACAGCATTCTCAGCCATCTTCCCTCCTGTCCTCTCCTTAGCTCCCACCAAATCACACTATCCATCGCAAATCTCACTCTGCCCAGTCTTCTAGAAGCTTCTTCCATTTCCATCATCCTGATTTACTGACATGACATTCCTAAGTTGAATGGCATAGCCCTTTGCCCTTTAGCTTAAACCAAAACTTTCTAAAAACAGAACTGATGCACCATCAATAACTCTCGGAGACGGGAGGTGAATGATAGGCTTTTATTTGCTGCAAGAGACCATGATTAGCAGCAAGAGCCCACCACACAACATCCTGGAGACTGAGAAAGGAGCAGTGCCTCCAATCGCCTTTATACCGGGGTCTGTGGGAGGAACCACAGGAGCAGTCAGCGGGGGGGGGGGGGGGGGGGGGGCGTGTCTAGACAGGCATATGTAGTTCACTACATTCACCCCCAAAGAGAGTCCCCATGGGGCGAAGTTTCTTACAAGTATATTTACAGGTTAAGTCTATCAGGTGGTCGAATCTGTCGCTGCGATCTACGTAGCACCGGCTGTGATTGCACAGGTGCCGGTGGTGATTGCACCGGAGACAGTGATCGTGCTGGTTCCGGCCTGACTGGAGGTGTCAGCCCACTTGTCGTCAGTGATCCCTCATACATGTGCATGGTATATGCATGTGCGAGATACCCGGTATAGGAGTGTCGTGAGGAGTCTGTGTAGGGCTTGGTGTGCACAATGTCTCATGGGTATACACCTTGGTGGGTACGGGGTTCATAGTCACCGTGGAGTGTTCGGGGTAGTGGTCTGGTGCTCCTGCGGGCGCCAGGTCGCGGACGGAGACCGTGTCCTCCTGCCCATTAGGTAAGACCACGTAGGCATACTGGGGGTTCGCATGTAGGAGGTGAACCCTCTCGACCATCGGGAAGTATTTATTGCTCCTCGCATGTTTCCGGAGCAGCACTGGCCCCGGGGACGTCAGCCAAGCTGGTAGGGTGGTCCCAGTGGCAGACTTCCTGGGAAAAGAAAAGAGGCGCTCATGAGGGGTGGCATTTATGAACGTACATAACAGGGAGTGGATAGAGTAGAGTGCCCCGAGGAGGACCTCCTGCCATTGAGAGACCGGCAACCCTTTGATTTAAGGGCTAAGAGTGTGACTTTCCAAACTGTGGCATTCTCCCTCTCCACCTGTCCATTTCCCCGGGGGTTATAACTCGTGGTCCTACTAGTAGCAATACCCCTAGCCAGCAGGTACTGGCGCAGCTCTTCACTCATAAAGGAGGACCCTCTATCACTGTGGATATAGCAGGGATACCCGAACAGAGTGAAGAGCTGGCGCAGGGCTTTTATGACGGACGTGGCAGTGGTATCAGGGCAGGGGATGGCAAAGAGGAACCACCAGTACTCGTCAATTATGTTGAGAAAGTAGACATTGCGGTTGGTGGAGGGAAGGGGGCCCTTAAAGTCAACACTCAGTCGCTCAAAGGGGCGGGTGGCCTTGATAAGTTGAGCCTTTTCAGGACGGTAGAAGTGCGGTTTGCACTCAGCGCAGACTTGGCAATCACTGGTCATCATCTTGATTTCCTCAAGGGAGTACAGCAGGTTCCGGCCTTTCACGAAATGGTAAAGTCGGGTGACCCCCGGGTGGCAAAGATCTGCATGGAGGGCGTACAGCTGGTCGAGCTGTGCACTGGCACACGCTCCCCGGGTTAGGGCATCAGGGGGCTCATTGAGCCTTCCAGGCCGGTACAGGATATCATTGTTGTAGGTGGAGAGTTCTATTCTCCACCTCAAAATTTTATCATTTTTGATTTTGCCCCGCTGTTGGTTGCTGAACAGGAACGCAACCGAGCACTGGTCGGTCAGCAAGGTGAACCTTTTGCCAGCGAGATAGTGCCTCCAGTGCCTAATAGCTTTCACTATGGCCTGGACTTCTTTCTCCACCGCGGAGTGCCGAATTTCGGAGCCTTGGAGGGTGCGAGAAAAGAATGCTACTGTCCTGCCTGCCTGATTGAGGGTAGCAGCCAGCGCAGTCGGAGGCGTCACTCTCTACTTGGAAGGGAATGGTCTCGTCCACCGCATGCATAGTTGCTTTGGCAATGTCCCCTTTAATGCGGCTGAAGGTCGCGTGGGCCTCGGCAGAGAGGGGAAATGCGGTAGACTTGACCAGGGGGCAGGCCTTGTCTGTGTAATGGGGGACCCATTGGGCGTAATAGGAAAAGAAGCCCAGGCACCGTTTGAGGGCTTTGAGGGTGGTGGGAAGAGGGAGTTCTAACAGGGGGCGCATACGGTCGGGATCAGGGCCAATGACCCCGTTCTCCACGACATACCCAAGGATAGCGAGTCGGGTGGTTCCGAACACACACTTGTCCCTGTTATAGGTAAGGTTAAGAGCTTTGGCCGTTTGGAAAAATCGTTGGAGGTTGGTGTTGTGATCCTGCCAGTCATGACCGCAGATGGTGATGTTATCCAGATATGGGAACGTGGCCTTCAGTTGGCACTGGTCCACCATCCAGTCCATTTCCCTCTGGAAGATAGAGACACCATTCGTGACACTGAAGAGGACGCGCAGGAAGTGATAGAGCCTGCCGCCCGCCTCGAAGGCGGTGTAGGGGCAGTCCTCTGGGCGGATGGGGAGCTGGTGATAAGCAGATTTCAGGTCTATGGTTGAGTACACCTTGTACTGAGCTATCTGGTTGACCATATCCGCAATGCGGGGTAGGGGGTACGCGTCAAGCTGCGTGAACCTATTGATGGTTTGGCTATAGTCCACGACCATCCTATTTTTCTGCCCAGTCCGAACAACAACTACCTGGCCCCTCCAAGGACTTGTGCTTGGTTCAATGATCCCCTCCCTGAGCAGCCGCTGCACCTCCGACTGAATGAAGGCCCTGTCCCCCGCGCTGTACCTCCTGCTTTTAGTTGCCACAGGTTTACAGTTGGGGATCAGGTTGGCGAACAGCGGTGGGGGAGGGATCTTTAGGGTGGAGAGGCCGCAAGTGGTGTCAGTAGCGCAGCTGTCGGCCTGGTGCTGGATGGGATGTGTGGGTCAGTGTGTGTGTGTGGTCAGTAGTGGGGTATATGATGAAGTCCCACAAAACTGAGGATTTCTGACAGTGAGTGGTGGGAGGGGCCCCTCATATGCCATAGTCACACTTTTTAGGTGGCTCTGGAAGTCCAGCCCCTATAACACAGGCGCGCACAGTTGAGGCATGACCAGTAACGCAAAGTCCCGATATTCTGTGCCCTACACCACCAATGTCGCTACACAACCCACCCGGATGTCTGTGGGATGCGACCCAGAAGCCATGGTGACCCTCTGACTTACCGGCCATGTCACGAGTCTGCAGCGTTGCACCGTGTCCAGGTGAATAAAACTCTCAGTGCTGCCCGTGTTAAACAGGCAGTGAGTCCTGTGCCCCTCCACCAAGATGTCCATCACTGACCTTGCAAGCTGGTGTGGGGCGCTTTGGTTGAGGGTCATGGAGGCCAGAGTTGAATCGCTGTCATGGTGCCCGGTAAGCACCCATGGGTTGGAGGCGGGGTGAGGTGGTGCTGATAAAGATGGCTGTCCCCATGCCTCGCATGAGGCGGGTAGGCAAGATGGCAGTGACCAAGATGGCCGCCCCCATGTCTCGCACGTGGCGCTGCTCGACCCCGCTCGTGGTTTTGACTTACAGGCCTTGGCAAAGTGGCCCTTCTTTCCACAGCTGGAGTAGGTAGCTTCTCGGGCCGGGCAGCATTTCCGGGGGTGCTTTTCGAGTCCGCAGAAGTAACACTGCGCAGACTCGCGAGTGGCAGCAGCTGTGGTCGATTCGCCGGTGGGTGGCGGGGTCTGAGGTGCCCATGGGACCGGCAGGGGATCGCGGAGGCTGGACAGCATCAGCGTTGTGCAGAGCAGTCTCCAGTGTGTTGGTCAGCTCGATCGCCGACTGTAAGGTAAGATCAACGTTTTCCAGCAGCCGTTGGTGCATGTACACTGACCTGATCCCCGTAACAAAGGCGTCTCGTACCAGGAGCTCCGCATGCTGTTCCGCCATCATTCCCCTGCAGTCGCAGGCCCGCACGAGTGTCTGTAGGGCCTGGACAAACTCAGCACTTGACTCTCCAGCCCACTGCCGCAGCATCGCTAAGCAATGTCTTGTGTTGACGGTGTTCACCGGCCGCAGGTACTGTCTTTTGAGGGTGTCCAGTGCCCCTTGGTAGGTCAGCAGGTCCCTGATTAGAGAGTATACCCGCGGACTGACCCTGGAGAGGAGAACTCTGTACATGATAGCAGGCTCAGTCACGGGAATCTCTTCCAGGTACGATTGGAAGCATGCAAGCCAGAGTTCAAAAGCAATGGCTGCTTCGGGAGATTGAGGATCAATGTCCAATTTATCTGGTTGTAAAATGCTCTCCATGTTTTTAAGTTGCAGCTAATAAAATTGATGCACCATCAATAACTCTCGGAGACGGGAGGAAAACGACAGGCTTTTATTAGCTGCAAGAGACCACTACACAACATCCTGGAGACTGAGGGAGGAGCAGTGCCTCCAATCGCCTTTATACTGGGGTCCGTGGGAGGAGCCACAGGAGCGGTCAGCGGGGGGGGGGGGGGCATGTCCAGACAGGTATATGTAGTTCACCACAAGAAAACACCGCTGAAAGGAAATACCAACAGCATAGTAGTAAACATCTCAACTGCAGATTTACATGTATCTTTAAGAAAGGTGACTGAATTGACAGATATAGCACAAGGTTTTGTTGATTTTTTATGGGAAATCAATTAATGTTTAACTGTCAAGCTATTAAGCCAATTTGTGGGTCATCCTGTCTTCGAGATACATGTGCACTTATTATCAAAAAATGTATTAATTATACAACCTTGGGGTTTGCTTGCCTACAGGTAGCCACAAAGCAAGAAACATGAAAGAACCCAACTGAAGAAAAAGAATACAAATATAAACAAAAGACCAACACTGGATGCACAAGAGAATGAAAAAAAATACAAACCATGGAAACAATGGAAGCGAGTGACAGCTTCAGCGCCCTGGTCAGGTTATGAACAGGCAGTATCTGAAGGGGACTAAATCTTTGGTCTGTCTACCAGAAAGGTAGGATTTTCCAGTGGCCATTCAATTCAATTTGATCTCATATTCTTAATAAAAGCATTAAATATTCCATCTGGGTAGCCTCCAATCTGATAGCATGGCCATCAAGTTCTTACCATAATGTCTCAGCTCTTTCCCCTTCTGCTGTCCTTTCCTTTTCTCTGCTTCCCCTCTCCTGATGAAGGATCTCGGTCCTCCATTGTTTTCCCATCTCATTCCTTCTCAGCTGTGCATCACTTCCCTCTGGTGTCCATCTTTCTGCCCTTCTGTGGTCCACTGTCCTCTTTTACTTTCTCAGCCTTTTACCTCTTCCACCTTTCATCTGCCAGCTTCTTACTCCATACCCCCACCTCTTTACACCTCACCTGGTTCCGTCCATAACCTGCCAGCTTGGACTCCAGCCCTTCCTCTCATCTTATTCTAGCTCCTGCCCCCTTCCTGATGAAAGGTCTCTTTAGATGCTGCCTGACCTGCTGAGTTTCTACAGTATTTTGTGTGTTTAGCTTAAAATTAATACACATTTGCATCCAATAGTTAGGATCTTCACAAAGTCATTTTATTTCAGAGAGAATGTTCAATAGCTTTAATAATTTTTCTTTGCAACTTTGCAAACATGTGAACTATGAAAATAAACTAGACTTTGAGATTTCTCTTTGCTTCCCCTTTTGAAGCTTTGTGATGTCAGCTTGCAGATATAATATTCATTGAATATTTGCTTCTGAGCTACAGGATATTGAAGGTTGCAATATGTGGGAGAGTCCAGATAGATTGCATATCAAAGCTGAGAAGATACAACCTGGGGCAGCATCAACTTCATGGACCCTGTACAGATTACAGAAAAGGAGATGTTTGCTATCCTGAGGCAAATCAGGGTGAATAAATCCCCAGTGCCTGACAAGGCGTTCCCTCGGACCCTATGGGAGGCAAGTGCAGAAATTGCTGGGGCCCTAGCAAAGATATTTAAATCATCCTTAGCGGCAGGAGAGGTACCAATGTTGTTCCACTGTTTACGAAAGGCTGTAAAAACAAACCAGGAAATTATAGCCAAATTGAGTCTGACATCAGTTGCAGGAAAGTTATTGGAAGGTATTCTAAGGGACAGGATATATAAGTATTTGGATAGACAGGGATAGTCAGTGTGGCTTCATGTGTGATAGGTCATGTCTAACCAATCTTACAGAGGTTTTTTTGAGAAAGTTACTGGGAAAGTGAATGAAGGCAAGGCAGTAGATGTTGTCTAAGTGGACTTTAGCAAGGTATTTGGCAAGGTCCTGCAAGGGAGGTTGGTCAAGAAGATTCAGTTCAAGATGAGGTAGTAAATTGAAATAAACATTAGTTTTGTGGGAGAAGCCAGAGTGTGGTCGTAGATGGCTGCCTCTCTGACTGGAGTGGTGTGCTGCAGGGATTGGTGCTGGGTCTGCTGTTGTTTGCCGGCTATATTGTTACGGTCCAGGAACAATGAATATATAATTGAGACAGGTTTTTTATAGCAAATAAAACATTTATTAAACACTGCTAAAAAAACCCCAAAAGTAAACAAACGACTAACTTAACCAGAAGTCGGCTGCGGTGCGGCAGCTTGAACAGTTCTTAAAGCGATAATGCCAAAACAGTTCTTAGAAGTAATAATGCCAAAGTCCAAAGTTTACACAGTCACTTGGGAGAGACTTTCCTTGACAGTAATTTAAGTTCTCCTTCGTGGCGTTACTGCTGAACCCAGTTGAAGTATACTTTGATCAAAGGATTTACAATGAAGAAAATGAAACGGCTTAAAGGTACTGACCTTTCCTTGGCGAAACTCTGCATCCAATTCTTTCTGCCCCTTTTAGCAGGAGTTATGTCGGCTTGCAGGTTACTAATTCCTTGTACGAAGATTAAATAAAGTTGTAGCGGTTTCACCATCAACACCAACTTTCCTGATCCTTTGGGATTCCCGAACTTCGATGAATCTTCACTCTCCACTGCTGAACTGGCAGTATTGTAGCAAAACTGCCGGGAATAACCTTTGGCTTAAGGCAGAAAGTAAAACTCCACTTTTAAATGAAACTGCGTCATAACATTGGAATATGCAGCAACATGGAGTCAGTGGCGAATTCAGCCATGAACTGCCCCTGTCACAGGGTGGGGTTCTCCTTTTATCCCCTGTTGAAAAAACTATCACGTGACCTCTCACTGGCAGGAAAATGACATCACTCCCCCATCACAAGACCATTACCTCATGTCCAGTATAGCTTCAATTACATCACGGTCACGTGACAGGTACAAGACCCACGGGTATGTAACAAAATATCAATGATCTGGATGGTAATGTGGTTAACTGGATCAGCAAATTTATGGATGGCACCAAGAATGGGGCTGTAGTGGACAGAGAGGAAGGCTATCGTGGCCTGCAGAAGGACCTACATCAGCTAGAAAAATGGGCTGAAAAATAGCAACACACACAAAAAGCTGGTGAAATGCAGCAGGCCAGGCAGCATCTATAGGGAGAAGCACTGTCGACGTTTCGGGCCGAGACCCTTCGTCAGGAAGTCCACCAGCATTTTGTGTGTGTTGCTTGAATTTCTAGCATCTGCAGATTTCCTCGTGTTTGCTGAAAAATGGAATTTAATCCAGACAAGTCAAAGATATTGCATTTCAGTAGGACCAATCCAGGGTAGGACTTACACAGTGAAATGTAGGGCACTGAGGAGTGTGGTAGAACAAAGTGAACTGGGAATACAGGTCCATAATTCAGCGAAAGTGGTGTCACAGGTACATAGGGTTGCAAAGAAAGCGTCTGCCACATTGGCCTTCAAAAATCAATGTACGGAATACAAGAAAAGGGCTGTTATGTTGAAGTTGTATAAGATGTTGGGAGGCCTAATTTGGGGTATTGTGTGCAGTTTTGGTCACCTATGTACAGATGTCAGGGGTAAGTTTTTTACTCAGAGAGTGGTAAGTGCATGGAATGGGCTTCCAGCAACAGTGGTGGAGGCGAAGACAATAGGGTCTTTTAAGAAACTTTTGGATAGTGTCGTGGTTACTTGAAATGACCAGGAGACGCAGACAATTCTTCGAGAAATTTAAACCTTTATTTGCAAACAAAGGCTGAAGCAATCAATGAACTTGTCACCGAAAGCCCGCCGAGCTCCGGTGTACAGCATTCTTTATAGTAATTTCTTATCTCAGTTACATTTCGGTTTTATCAGCATACCCAATCAATTTATAATTGCATATCATCTATATATTAACTAATCAATCGCTCTTGCCTAGCTCTCGGTGCGCCACCATTATTTCTCTCCAGTTCGCACTGGGGCCCCATTCCTGGCCAAGGTTATTTTTCCAGACAACCTCCCTCACATTACATTTCCTGCTCGTACCATCCTGTCCGCCACCGTTATCTCTTACTAAACAAAGGCTGAGTGTAATTCATGGAGTACATTTCAGCTAATAGTGCTGCTAGCTAAACAGGTGTTCTGTAATTGCCACAGTATGCAGCTAAGAGAGTACAAAGTATCTAGTTAAAACAATACATAGCAAAATGTGTCTAGTAAAATAATACGTAGTAATATTCAGTACATAGGAGTGATTACATAGTAACTAGCTAGTACATAGTGATTATATTTCAGGTATATATAATGATTATGTCAGGTATATTTCTCAATAATTGATACGTGGAGCTTAGTAAAATAGAGGGCTATATGTAAGCCTAGTAATTTCTAAGGTAAGGATATGTTCGGCACAACTTTGTGGGCCGAAGGGCCTGTATTGTGCTGTAGTTTTTCTATGTTTCTATGAAAGATGTAAATAAGGTTGAAAGAATACAGAGAAAATTTACAAGAATATTGCCGGGTCAGGAAGACCTGAGTAATCAGGAAAGATTGAATAGGTTAGACTGTAGAAGACTGAGAAGAGATTCGATAGAGGTTTACAAAATTATGAGGGGTATAGATAGGATAAATGAAAGCAGGATTTTTCCACTGAGCTTGGGTGAAAAGTTTAAAGGGAACATGAGGGGAAACTTCCTCTCTCAGAGGGTCATAAGAGTGTGGAATGAGCTACCAGCGCAAGTGGTGCATATTTAAGTGAGCTCAATTTCAACGTTTAAGCAAAGAATGGATAGGTAGATAGATAGTAGGGGTATGGAAGGCCATGGTCCCAGTGTTGCTCAATGAGAACATGTCGTTTAATAGTTTTGGCATGGACTAGATGGGCTGAAGGGCCTGTTTCTGTGCTGTAATTTTTTTTTACTCTAAAATCCATAATATCCACTCATGACTAGGGACAAATACAGCTAAGAAGATGCTGGTGAATCAACATTTGCAACATCTGTAACATTAGCAACACACACAAATGCCAGAAGAACTCTGCAGGTCTGGCAACATCAACAGAAGTGAATAAAGAATCAACGTTTTAGCCCAAGACATTCTTTAGGACATCAGCACTGTAAAGGGAATGCTGAGCACAGGCACTGGTGCTTGTTTCATTTAAATGCACAAAAGGGTTTGTTTCTTTTTTACAAAAGTAACAGGAAGCCATTTTGTATACACAATATCTGTTATGGTAATATTTGCTTGAAGGATACCACTCTGAGTTGCTTCAAGATGCAGTCTGTGGAGATACTTTCAGTATAGTAAACATACAGTAAACCTTTGTCAATCTGGCATGCTCACGCCTTTGGTGGTACCAGACAGGCCGAATTTTCAGATTGTTAATATAACTTGTAATACACATTTTTATAGACGTTATACAGAAGAATAATAAACTCAGAGGATTAGAAGTGAGTATTTGGAAATAAGGAAGGCCCTGGTAAGTTTCAAGAGTGCATGATAACCTGAACTAAATGATCTTCAAGGAAATAGAGATAACACAGACTGGAGAGCTTTAAGGGGGTGCTGGGACTGGGACCCCAATTAATTTTAATGGTTCACAGGAATCTGGGGCCCAGTAAATTTTAAAAGAAGTGTGGGAAACTGTGAGCCAGATGCAGAAGCCATTGAGATTTGGAATCAGCTGGACATCAGATTTGATCTCCTCCAGCAAAAATATGATGACTGTTTAGACCTCATGGACAATGAATTTAGAGAAAGCTCAAAAGAAATGAGACTCCGAACACATTTTTCAAAGAAAATAATTGTTTTCTTATGAAATGTGGGTTTCATCTTAAATGATAAATAGAGTAGGGCACTGAAGAAGTGTCTGGCTGGATTTCTGGATTCAAAATTCTGATTCAGATGAAAGGATATTACTATTGGGGTGTGGATGAACGGCTGAGAAAGCTTGGACTCTTAGACAAAACTACTATGTGCTCATTATACATTAAATGTTTATACAACAGTGATCAAATGTTTATACAACTATTGACTTCGGGGCTTCCATTCGTAAACTGGAAACTTATTTGTGAAGATTAAAGGATTATCCCAGAATTCAACACCATTCCTTGATTGATTTCACCGTCAACCAATTCAAACTGTTTTAAAGCTGGGGTATTATCATTACCAGTTTTAATGCACATCACCTTGTCTATAATCTGTAGCCATCTCCTCCCATTCTACACTGTTCTCTGCCTTCCTTCCGTGACACTGTGTAGTTGCCTAATCCCTCAGTATCTCAGTACTTAGTGCAGAGCTTTGATGTCAAGCATTTTGCTGATCCACAAATCCTTTTTTCATTTTTGCCTATTCATGTGAATTTTGCCATTCCAAAATACACTTCTTTATATTTCAGGTAAATTTCAGGATCAGTTGAAGAAACAGCCTGTTTGAGTTCAATGTTATCAATGTTCCAGCATTCAAAAATCAAAGAAACACAGTTAAATAAATAGTTTTAAACTACAAATGTTTGTAGTTCAGTCATTTTGCAGCTGCTTGGCCTGTTAAAGAGATGTTCTATTCTTCAAACTTTATTAGTTTAAGGGATGTGCTTTGCTTATGTTATGGTCCCTGGATTATTCATAGCCATTAAGTAACAACATAACCAATACTAAAGCTCAGGACTGGTCTGGAAAATTTGTAAACTTGTGAGAACACAAGAACAGCTGGCACAAGAACTGCATAATCGGTACGGGACAGACACTTGGCTTAGTCATGGATCTAATATACTACAAAAAGCAAAAAAAATGTGTGGGAGTTGCACGTGGGGCCCAAACAATATTGCTCAAGTTTGGTATGGTACTAAATAGAAATTAGAGATGCATGTCATACAGGTACTTCTGTAATCAGTGACTTTTATTGTACTTATAATGCCTATAATTTGGGTACACCAAATCAGCAATAATATTACCAAGAGAAAATCATCAGATGCTGGAAATCCTTGCAACACACAAAATACTGGAGGAACTCAGCAGGCCAGGCAGTATCTAGAAAAAGAGCACTGTCAAAGCTCGAGCCAAAACCCATCGGCAGGTCTTGCTCGAAATGGCAGAACATTAGATCAGACCAAAATAACATGGTAGAATTGTTCACAAGAATTTTCTGGACACTACATCCAGATAAGAGATTTCACATGCAAAATTAGAGCATGTGGACTTTGTGGTAAATGAAGTAGCTAATGTGTTACAACAGTGATCAGGCTAGAACCCAGCTATTCACAATATATGTTAATGGTTTAGAATGAAATGAAATGTCTCCAAATCTGCATGTGACAGAAGGCTAGGTGGCAATGTGAACTGTGGGGATGATACAAAAATACTATAGTGTGGACAGGTTGAGTGAAAGGGCAACTGCACAGCAGATGCTTTACAATGTAGGTAAATGCCAATTTATCCATTTTGGTAATGAATATTACAAAATAAACTAATTTACAATAGGAAGGCAAATTAAGAGGAGCTGCAAAGTGACCTTGGTGTGTTTGTTCATCAATTGCATGTGTGTACTGCAAGAAATTGAGAAAGCAAGTGGTCTGTTGGCTTTAGTGGTTAAAAGATTTGAGCACAGAAGATAGAATGTCTTGTTGCAATTATACAAGCACCTAATGAGATCAAGTATGTGCTGATTTGACCTCCCTATCTGAAGAAGGGTATTCTTGCTTATCGATGGAAATGCGCAAAGGTTCAACAGATTGATTCCTGGAAAGGCAGTGAGATAAGAGAGATTGGTACAACAGGGGCTTTGAAGAATGAGGGAATCTCACAGAAAAATATGAATTTTAATAGGATTGGACACACTGGATATAGAAATTATATTTCCGATAGCAGGGGGGTCCAGGACAAGGCTATAGCCCAAGGTTAAGGAGAACTTCATGTATGTTAAGCTTAGAAGTTTCTTAGAAAGTTGTGGTCTTGTTGAATTCTTTACTATAGACAGCAACTCATTAATCATATTCAAAAAGGAGTTAAATACAGTTGTTAGGGTGAAAGAATCAATTATATTGCAAAAACTTAGGAATAGGATATTTAATTTGGATGATCAACCATGATACTATTGAATGGTGGAACAGCATTTGTTCCTCAAAGATTTATTATAACAGTACTTACAAAATACTTTTTACTGTAGTACTTTGTGACCTTTGCACATTGAGAATGAAGCTGTAAACATGCATTTCTTGTATTATAACAAGAGACCTATTGTAGTTAGATTGTTGTAACAGATTAGGAAACACACTATAATGTAATGGGAAATAAATTCTTTCCACCGCAAAAACATTGCCACTCTTGATCAGTTCCTTTGGAAGGGAGACATTTTCAATGAGCTGTTCTGCTATGGTTTACAATATAATAACAATCATACCTTCTTCTTCCACCAAGTACAAGTCATGACATGCAACATACAAAGAGTGAGATCAAATCAGAGCTTTGTAACCTTGCCTTACGTAGTCATGAATAATGTTGGACAGTTAAAAGAGCTAACAGGATTTGAAGACTCGAAGAACATCTAGATCCACAACAAAGAGGGGGCAAAGCAGGTGTGCTAGAGATAAGGCTGATGCATTTGCAACCATGTTTTTTCACACAGAGGATGACTGGAGTTTGGAATGAACTGCTTGATGAGGTGTTGGATGTAGACACTCTCCTTATAATCGAGAAGTTTCTAGACAAGTACTTGCTTTGCCAAGTCGACAGGTCTAATGGGGTAACTGGGATTATTGTCTCCATACCTCTTCCCACTCTGTATCATTTCCCTTTTCTCAGTTCCCCTGTCTCTGCCACATCTGTTTTCAGGATGGAGGCTGTTCTCTTTCTCAAAGAAAAGAATTTTCTCTCCAGTATCATCAATGCTGCCCTCGTCCACCCTCAGCCCATCGTCCAGCTGCCATACAGGGAAAGGATCCCACTTGTCCTTACCTACCTCCCCATGAGCTTCTGTATCCAGCACATTATTTTCTGTACCTCGACCATCGGCAGGATCCTACCACTAAGCACATCTTCCTCTCCACCCACCCACCACTGTCCGCTTTCCAAAGGAATCATTGCCTGTGTGACTCTCTTCTCCACCGTCCACCTGGCACTTGTCATGCTTGTGGGGGTAAGTGTTGTACTTGCCTCTATAAGTGACCCCAAACAGTACTTTCACCAGCAAATTGTCAGGGTCATCTACCATATCTGGTCCTCCTGGTGCAGCCTCCTCTATATCTATGAGACCTAAACTAGGTTGGAGACAACTTTGCCAACCACCTTTGCTCTGTCTCCCACTAAGGTGGAATTTCGCAGTGGCCATGCATTTCAATTGAACTTCCCTTTCCCATGTGCTAGTCCCTGGCCACCTCCCCTGTCAGATGAAGTCACTCAAGTTGGAGGAGCAATACCTCAAAGTCTCCAACCTGAAGGAAGCATCACCTAATTCTCTAACTTATGAAACATCTCTCTCCCTCCCTATTCTCTTTTTCCACTCTGGCTCCCCTCTTCCCCATTTTCTTTTCCTCACATGACCATCTCCCTCTGGTACTCTCATCCTTCCCTTTCTGTCATAATCAGTCTCCTCCGATCAAAATCCTTTTCCAGATTTTTGCATCTTCCACCCATCACCTCCCAGTTTCTTACTTCATTGCTACTCCCCCGTCCATCCACCCTTCCTTCAATTCATTTCATCGAGCTTCCCCCTCAATTCATTTCATCCACCTTTCCACTCAATTCATTTCATCTACATTTCCACTCAATTCACTTCGTCCATCTTCCCCTCAATTCATTTTATCCACCTTTCCCCTCAATTCATTTCCTCCACCTTTCCCCTCATTTCATTTCATCCACCTTCCCCCTCAATTCATTTCCTCCACCTTTCCCCTCATTTCATTTCATCCACCGATCCCCTCAGTTCATGTCACCAAACTTTCCTCTCAATACATTTCATCCACCTTCCCCCTCAATTCATTTCATCCACCTTTCCCCTCAGTTCATCTCATCCACCTTCCCCCTCAATTCATTTCAGCCACCTTTCCACTCATTTCATTTAATCAACTTTCCCCTCATTCCAGGTCATTCACCTTCCCCTCATTTCATTTCCTCCACCTTTCCCCTCAATTCATTTTGTCCACCTTTCACCTCAATTCATTTCATCCACCTTTCCCTTCAGTTCATTTCATTGACGTTTCCCCTCAATCCAGTTCATCCACCTTCCCCCTCAATTCATTTCATCCACCTTTCCCCTCAGTTCATCTCATCCACCTTCCCCCTCAATTCATTTCAGCCACCTTTCCACTCATTTCATTTAATCAACTTTCCCCTCAATCCAGTTCATTCACCTTTCCACTCAATTCATTTAATCCAACCTTCTCTTCAGTTCACTCATCCACCTTTACCCTCAATTCATTTCATCCACATTTCCCCTCAATTCATTTCCTCCACCGTTCCCCTCAGTTCATGTCATCAACCTATCCTCTCAATACATTTCATCCACCTTTCCCTTCAATTCATTTCCTTCTCCAATCCACTTAGTTCATTTTATCCACCTTTCCCTCAATTCATTTCATCCACCATTCCACTTAGTTCATTTCATTCACCATTCCCATCATTTCATTTCCTCCACCTTTCCCCTCATTTAATTTCCTCCACCTTGCCCCTCAGTTCATTTTGTCCACCTTTCCCCTCATTTCATTTCCTCTGCCTTTCCCCTCAGTTCATTTCCTCAATTTTCCCCTCAGTTCATTTCACCGACATTTCCCCTCAAGCCAGTTCATTCACCTTTCCCCTCAATTCATTTCATCCACCGTTCCACTTAGTTCATTTCATTCACCTTTCCCTCAGTTCATTCCATCCAACTTTCCCTCAGTTCATTCCCTCCACCTTTCCCAATTCATTTCATCCACCTTTCCCCACAAATAATTTCATCCACCTTAATCCTCAATTCATTTCATCCACATTTCCCCTCAATTCATTTCATCCACATTTCCCATCAGTTCATTTCATCCACCTTTCCCCTCAATTAATTTAATCCAATTTTCCCCTCAATTGATTTCATCCACATTTCCCATCAGTTCATTTAATCCACCTTCCCCCTCAATTCATTTCATCCACCTTTCCCCTCAGTTCATCTCATCCACCTTCCCCCTCAGTTCATCTCATCCACCTTCCCCCTCAATTCATTTCAGCCACCTTTCCACTCATTTCATTTAATCAACTTTCCCCTCATTCCAGGTCATTCACCTTCCCCTCATTTCATTTCCTCCACCTTTCCCCTCAATTCATTTCCTCCACCTTTCCCCTCAATTCATTTCCTCCACCTTTCCCCTCAATTCATTTTGTCCACCTTTCCCCTCAGTTCATTTCATTGACGTTTCCCCTCAATCCAGTTCATTCACCTTTCCACTCAATTCATTTCATCCAACCTTCTCTTCAGTTCACTCATCCACCTTTCCCCTCAATTCATTCCCTACACCTTTCCCCACAATTCATTTCATCCACATTTCCCCTCAATTAATTTCATCCACCTTTCCCCTCAGTTCATCTCATCCACCTTCCCCCTCAATTCATTTCATCCACCTTTCCCCTCAGTTTACTCATCCACCTTCCCTCAATTCATTTCATCCACCTTCCCCCTCAATTCATTTCATCCACCTTTCCCCTCAGTTCATCTCATCCACCTTCCCCCTCAATTCATTTCAGCCACCTTTCCACTCATTTCATTTAATCAACTTTCCCCTCATTCCAGGTCATTCACCTTCCCCTCATTTCATTTCCTCCACCTTTCCCCTCAATTCATTTCATCCACCTTTCCCTTCAGTTCATTTCATTGACGTTTCCCCTCAATCCAGTTCATTCACCTTTCCACTCAATTCATTTCATCCAACCTTCTCTTCAGTTCACTCATCCACCTTTACCCTCAATTCATTTCATCCACATTTCCCCTCAATTAATTTCATCCACCTTTACCCTCAATTCATTTCCTCCACCTTACCCCTCAATTCATTTCATCCACATTTCCCGTCAGTTCATTTCATCCACATTTCCCATCAGTTCATTTCATCCACCTTCCCCCTCAATCCAGTTCATCCACCTTTCCCCTCAATTCATTTCATCCACTTTTCTCCTCAGTTCATTTCATCCACCTTCCCCTCAATTCACTTCAACCACCTTTCCCCTCAATTAATTTCCTCCAACTTCCCCTCAATTCATTTCTTACACATACTCCCTTAGTTCATTTCCTCCACCTTCCCCTCTTTTTATTTCCTCCACCTTTCCACCCGATTCCTTTCAATCACCATTCCCCTCAATTCATTTTGTCCACCTTTCCCATCAGTTCATTTTATCCACCTTTCTCCTTAATTAATTCCATCCACCTTTCCCATCAGTTCATTTCATCCACCTTTACCCTCAGTTCATTTCATCCACCTTTACCCTCAGTTCATTTCACTGACCTTTCCCCTCGATTCATTTAGTCCACCTTTCCCATCAGATCATTTCATCCACCTTCCTCCTCAGTTCATTTCAGCCACCTTTCCACTCATTTCATTTAATCAACTTTCCCCTCATTCCAGGTCATTCACCTTCCCCTCATTTCATTTCCTCCACCTTTCCCCTCAATTCATTTCCTCCACCTTTCCCCTCAATTCATTTCCTCCACCTTTCCCCTCAATTCATTTTGTCCACCTTTCCCCTCAGTTCATTTCATTGACGTTTCCCCTCAATCCAGTTCATTCACCTTTCCACTCAATTCATTTCATCCAACCTTCTCTTCAGTTCACTCATCCACCTTTCCCCTCAATTCATTCCCTACACCTTACCCCTCAATTCATTTCATCCACCTTTCCCCTCAATTCATTTCATCCACTTTTCTCCTCAGTTCATTTCATCCACCTTCCCCTCAATTCACTTCAACCACCTTTCCCCTCAATTAATTTCCTCCAACTTCCCCTCAATTCATTTCTTACACATACTCCCTTAGTTCATTTCCTCCACCTTCCCCTCTTTTTATTTCCTCCACCTTTCCACCCGATTCCTTTCAATCACCATTCCCCTCAATTCATTTTGTCCACCTTTCCCATCAGTTCATTTTATCCACCTTTCTCCTTAATTAATTCCATCCACCTTTCCCATCAGTTCATTTCATCCACCTTTACCCTCAGTTCATTTCATCCACCTTTCCACTCAGTTCATTTCACTGACCTTTCCCCTCGATTCATTTAGTCCACCTTTCCCATCAGATCATTTCATCCACCTTCCTCCTCAGTTCATTTCATCCACCGTCCTCTCAATTCACTTCAGCCACCTTTCCCAATTCGTTTCATCCACCTTCCCCTCAGTTCATTTAATCCAGCTTTCCCCTCAGTTCATTTTCTCAATTTTCCCTTCAGTTCATTTCCTCCAACTTTCCCCTCAGTTCATCTCATCCACATTCCCCCTCAATTCATTTCATCCACCTTTTCTCTCAATTCATTTCACTGACCTTTCCTCTCAATTCATTTAGTCCACCTTTCCCATCAGTTTATTTCATCCACCTTCCTCAATTCACTTCATCCACCTTTCCCAATTCATTTCATCCACCTTCCCCCTGAATTCGTTTCATCCTCCATTCCCCTCAATTCATTTCATCAACCTTTCCCAATTCATTTCATCAACCTATCCCAATTCATTTCATCCACCTTTCCCAATTCGTTTCATCCACCTTTCCCAATTCATTTCATCCACCTTCCGTCAGTTCACTTCATCCACCTTTCCCAATTCATTTCATCCACCTTTCCCCTCAATTCATTTCATCTACTTTTCCCAATTCATTTCATCCACCTTCCCCTCAGTTCATTTAATCCACCTTTCCCTACAATTAATTTCATTCACCTTTACGCTCAGTTCATTTCATCCACCTTTCCTAATTTGTTTCCTCCACCTTTCCCAAATCATTTCATCCACCTTCCCTCAATTCACTTAATCCATCTTTCCAAATTCATTTCATCAACCTTTCCCCTCAATTCATTTCATCCACCTTTCCCAATTCGTTTCGTCCACCTTTCGAAAATTCATTTCATCCACCTTTCCCGTCAATTCATTTCATCTACTTTTCCCCTCAGTTCATTTCATCCACCTTTCCCAATTTGTTTCATGCACCTTTCCCAATTTGTTTCATCCACCTTTCCCAGTTCATTTCATCCACCTTTCCCAATTCATTTTATCCACCTTTCTTCTGAATTAATTCCATCCACCTTTCCCACACTTCAGTTCATCCACCTTTCCGCTCAGTTCATTTAATCCACCGTTCCAGATAGTTCATTTCATCCACCTTTCTCCTCAGTTCATTTCACTGACCTTTCCCCTCAATTCATTTAGTCCACCTTTCCCATCAGTTCATTTCATCCACCTTCCCTCAATTCACTTCATCCACATTTCCCAATTCATTTCATCCACCTTTCCCCGCAATTCATTTCATCCACCTTTTCTCTCAGTTCATTTCATCCACCTTCCTCTCAATTCATTTCATCCACCTTTCCCAATTCGTTTCATCAACATTTCCCAATTCATTTCATCCACCTTCCCTCAATTCATTTCATCCACCTTTCCCAATTTGTTTCATCAACCTTTCCCAATTCACTTCATCCACCTTTCCCAATTCATTTCATCCACCTTTCCAGATTTATTTCATCCACCTTTCCCGTCAATTCATTTCATCTACCTTTCCCCTCAGTTCATTTCATCCACCTTCCTCTCAATTCATTTCATCCACCTTCCCTCAATTCACTTCATCCGCATTTCCCAATTCGTTTCATCCACCTTTCCCAATTCGTTTCATACACCTTTCCCAATTCAGTTCATCCACCTTTCCCAATTCATTTCATCCTTCCCTCAATTCACTTCATCCACCTTTCCCAATTCATTTCATCCACCTTCCCTCAATTCATTTCATCCACCTTTCCCAATTACTTTCATCCACCTTTCCCCTCAATTCATTTCATCCACCTTTCCCAATTAATTTCATCCACCTTTCCCCTCAATTCATTTCATCCACCTTTCCCAATTTGTTTCAACCAGCTTCCCTTAATTCCCTTCATCCACCTTTCCCAATTCGTTTCATCCACCTTCCCTCAGTTCACTTCGTCCACCTTCCCTCAATTCATTTCATCCACCTTTCCCAATTCGTTTCATCCACCTTTCCCAATTCATTTCATTCACCTTCTGTCAATTCACTTCATCCACCTTTCCCAATTTGTTTCATCCACCTTTCCCAATTCATTTTATCCACCTTTCTTCTGAATTAATTCCATCCACCTTTCCCACACTTCAGTTCATCCACCTTTCCGCTCAGTTCATTTAATCCACCGTTCCAGATAGTTCATTTCATCCACCTTTCTCCTCAGTTCATTTCACTGACCTTTCCCCTCAATTCATTTAGTCCACCTTTCCCATCAGTTCATTTCATCCACCTTCCCTCAATTCACTTCATCCACATTTCCCAATTCATTTCATCCACCTTTCCCCGCAATTCATTTCATCCACCTTTTCTCTCAGTTCATTTCATCCACCTTCCTCTCAATTCATTTCATCCACCTTTCCCAATTCGTTTCATCAACATTTCCCAATTCATTTCATCCACCTTCCCTCAATTCATTTCATCCACCTTTCCCAATTTGTTTCATCAACCTTTCCCAATTCACTTCATCCACCTTTCCCAATTCATTTCATCCACCTTTCCAGATTTATTTCATCCACCTTTCCCGTCAATTCATTTCATCTACCTTTCCCCTCAGTTCATTTCATCCACCTTCCCCTCAGTTCATTTCATCCACCTTCCTCTCAATTCATTTCGTCCACCTTCCCTCAATTCACTTCATCCGCATTTCCCAATTCGTTTCATACACCTTTCCCAATTTAGTTCATCCACCTTTCCCAATTCATTTCATCCTTCCCTCAATTCACTTCATCCACCTTTCCCAATTCATTTCATCCACCTTCCCTCAATTCATTTCATCCACCTTTCCCAATTCATTTCAGCCACCTTTCCCAATTCATTTCATCCCCCTTCCCTCAATTCACTTCATCCACATTTCCCAATTCATTTCATCCACCTTCCCTCAATTCATTTCATTCACCTTTCCCAATTCATTTCAGCCACCTTTCCCAATTCATTTCATCCACCTTCCCTCAATTCATTTCATTCACCTTTCCCAATTCATTTCATCCACATTTCCCAATTCATTTCATCCGCCTTTTCTCTCAGTTCATTTCATCCACCTTCCTCTCAATTCATTTCATCCACCTTTCCCAATTCGTTTCATCAACCTTTCCCAAATCATTTCGTCCACCTTCCCTCAATTCACTTAATCCACCTTTCCAAATTCATTTCATCCACCTTTCCCAATTCATTAGACAATAGGTGCAGAAGTAGACCATTCGGCCCCTCGAGTCTGCACCGCCATTCTGAGATCATGGCTGATCATTCACTATCAATACCCAGTCCCTGCCTTGTCCCCATATCCCTTGATTCCCCTATCCATCAGATATCTATCTAGCTCCTTCTTGAAAGCATCCAAAGAATTGGCCTCCACCATCTTCCGATGCAGTGCATTCCACACCTCCACAACTCTCTGGGAGAAGAAGTTTTTCCTCAACTCTGTTTTAAATAACTGACCTCTTATTCTCAATCCATGCCCTCTGGTACTGGACTCTCCCAACATCTGGAACATATTTATGCCTCAATCCTATCAAATCCTTTAATTATCTTAAACGTTTCAGTCAGATCCCCCCTCAATCTCCTCAATTCCAGTGTGTACATGCCCAATCTCTCCAATCTCTCTGCGTAAGACAGCCCTGCCATCCCAGGAATCAACCTAGTGAATCTACGCTGCACCTCCTCAATTGCCAGAATGTGCTTCCTTAAACCTGGAGACCAAAACTGTACACAATATTCCAGGTGTGGTCTCACCAGGGCCCTGTACAAATGCAAAAGGACATCCTTGCTCTTGTACTCAATTCCACTTGTAATAAAGGCCAACATTCCATTTGCCCTCTTCACTGCCTGTTGCACTTGCTCATTCACCTTCATTGACTGATGAACTAGGACTCCTAGGTCTCTTTGCATTTCTCCCTTACCTAACTCTACACCTTTCAGACAATACTCTGCCCTCTTGTTCCAGCTTCCAAAGAGGATAACTTCACATTTATTCACATTGAATGACTTCTGCCAAGTATCTGCCCACTCACCCAGCCTATCCACATCTCCCTGTATTCGCATGTCACACTGCCACCCCAGTTTAGTATCATCAGCAGACTTGCTGATATAGTTTTCAATGTCCTCATCTAAATCGTTGACATAAATCGTAAAGAGCTGTGGTTCCAATACAGAGCCCTGTGGTACCCCACTAGTCACTTACAGCCAGACCGAGAAACACCCATTCACTGCTACCCTTTGCTTTCTATCTGCCAACCAGTTTTCTATCCATGTTGAAACCCTGCCCCCAATGCCATGAGCTCTGATTTTACTCACCAATCTCCTGTGTGGCACCTTATCGAATGCCTTCTGAAAATCTAGGTACACTACATCCGCTGGCTTACCCTCGTCTAACATCCTTGTTACACCCTCAAAAAACTCCAACAGATTAGTCAAGCATGATTTGCCGTTGGTAAATCCATGCTGGCTCGGCCTAAACCTATTACTGCCATCAAGATATGCCACTATTTCGTCCTTAATAATGGACTCAAGCATCTTCCCCACGACTGACGTTAGGCTAACAGGGTGATAGTTCTCCGTTTTCTCCTTCCCTCCCTTCTTGAAAAGTGGGATAACATTAGCCACTCTCCAATCTTCAGGAACTGATCCTGAATCTAAGGAAGATTGGAAAATGATTACCAATGCATCCGCAATTTCCTCAGCCACCTCTTTTAGAACCCTCGGATGCAGACCATCTGGACCCGGGGATTTATTTGCCAGTCCTATCAGTCTACTCATCACAGTTTCTTTCCTAATGTCAATCTGTTTCAATTCCTCTGATATCTTATGACCCTGGCCCATCCATACATCTGGGAGGTTGCTTGTGTCCTCCCTGGTGAAGACAGATCTAAAGTACGCATTAAATTCTGTTGCCATTTCCCTGTTTCCCATAACAATTTCTCCCAATTCATTCTTCAAGGGGCCAACATTGTTCCTAACTATCTTCATTCTCTTCACATAGCTAAAAAAGCTTTTGTTATCCCCTTTTATATTCCTGGCTAGACTGAGCTCATACCTGATTTTATTCTCTCCGTATTGCTTTTTTAGTTAAGATCTGCTGTTCCTTAAAACTTTCCCAATCATCTGTATTCCCAATCATCTTAGCCCTGTCATACTTCTTTTTCTTTAATGCTATACAATTTCATCCTCCTTCCCTCAATTCACTTCATCCACCTTTCCCAATTTGTTTCATCCACCTTTCCCAGTTCATTTCATCCACCTTTCCCAATTCATTTCATCCACCTTCCCAATTCATTTCATTCAGCTTTCACAGTTCGTTTCATCTACCTTCCCTCAATTCACTTCATCCACATTTCCCAATTCATTTCCTCCACCTTCGCCTCTTTTTATTTCCTCCAGCTTTCCACCCAAATCCTTTCCTCCACCTTTCCCCTCAATTCATTTTGTCCTCCTTTCCCCTCAATTCATTTTATCCACCTTTCTCCGGAATTAATTCCATCCACATTTCCCAATTCATTTCATCCACCTTCCCTCAATTCACTTTTTCCAGCTTTCCCAATTCTTTTCATCCACCTTCCCAAAATTCACTTCATCCACCTTTCCCAATTCATTTTATCCACCTTTCCCCTGAATTCGTTTCATCCTCCTTTCCCCTCAATTCATTTCATCAACCTTTCCCAATTCATTTCATCCACCTTTGCCCTCAATTCATTTCTTCTAACTTTCCCCTCAATTCACTTCATCCACCTTTCCCAATTCGTTTCATCCACCTTTCCCAATTCATTTCATACACCTTCCCTCAATTCACTTCATCGACATTTCCCAATTCGTTTCATCCACCTTTCCCAGTTCATTTCATCCACCTTTCCCAATTTGTTTCATGCACCTTTCCCAATTTGTTTCATCCACCTTTCCCAGTTCATTTCATCCACCTTTCCCAATTCATTTTATCCACCTTTCTTCTGAATTAATTCCATCCACCTTTCCCACACTTCAGTTCATCCACCTTTCCGCTCAGTTCATTTAATCCACCGTTCCAGATAGTTCATTTCATCCACCTTTCTCCTCAGTTCATTTCACTGACCTTTCCCCTCAATTCATTTAGTCCACCTTTCCCATCAGTTCATTTCATCCACCTTCCCTCAATTCACTTCATCCACATTTCCCAATTCATTTCATCCACCTTTCCCCGCAATTCATTTCATCCACCTTTTCTCTCAGTTCATTTCATCCACCTTCCTCTCAATTCATTTCATCCACCTTTCCCAATTCGTTTCATCAACATTTCCCAATTCATTTCATCCACCTTCCCTCAATTCATTTCATCCACCTTTCCCAATTTGTTTCATCAACCTTTCCCAATTCACTTCATCCACCTTTCCCAATTCATTTCATCCACCTTTCCAGATTTATTTCATCCACCTTTCCCGTCAATTCATTTCATCTACCTTTCCCCTCAGTTCATTTCATCCACCTTCCTCTCAATTCATTTCATCCACCTTCCCTCAATTCACTTCATCCGCATTTCCCAATTCGTTTCATCCACCTTTCCCAATTCGTTTCATACACCTTTCCCAATTCAGTTCATCCACCTTTCCCAATTCATTTCATCCTTCCCTCAATTCACTTCATCCACCTTTCCCAATTCATTTCATCCACCTTCCCTCAATTCATTTCATCCACCTTTCCCAATTACTTTCATCCACCTTTCCCCTCAATTCATTTCATCCACCTTTCCCAATTAATTTCATCCACCTTTCCCCTCAATTCATTTCATCCACCTTTCCCAATTTGTTTCAACCAGCTTCCCTTAATTCCCTTCATCCACCTTTCCCAATTCGTTTCATCCACCTTCCCTCAGTTCACTTCGTCCACCTTCCCTCAATTCATTTCATCCACCTTTCCCAATTCGTTTCATCCACCTTTCCCAATTCATTTCATTCACCTTCTGTCAATTCACTTCATCCACCTTTCCCAATTTGTTTCATCCACCTTTCCCAATTCATTTTATCCACCTTTCTTCTGAATTAATTCCATCCACCTTTCCCACACTTCAGTTCATCCACCTTTCCGCTCAGTTCATTTAATCCACCGTTCCAGATAGTTCATTTCATCCACCTTTCTCCTCAGTTCATTTCACTGACCTTTCCCCTCAATTCATTTAGTCCACCTTTCCCATCAGTTCATTTCATCCACCTTCCCTCAATTCACTTCATCCACATTTCCCAATTCATTTCATCCACCTTTCCCCGCAATTCATTTCATCCACCTTTTCTCTCAGTTCATTTCATCCACCTTCCTCTCAATTCATTTCATCCACCTTTCCCAATTCGTTTCATCAACATTTCCCAATTCATTTCATCCACCTTCCCTCAATTCATTTCATCCACCTTTCCCAATTTGTTTCATCAACCTTTCCCAATTCACTTCATCCACCTTTCCCAATTCATTTCATCCACCTTTCCAGATTTATTTCATCCACCTTTCCCGTCAATTCATTTCATCTACCTTTCCCCTCAGTTCATTTCATCCACCTTCCCCTCAGTTCATTTCATCCACCTTCCTCTCAATTCATTTCGTCCACCTTCCCTCAATTCACTTCATCCGCATTTCCCAATTCGTTTCATACACCTTTCCCAATTTAGTTCATCCACCTTTCCCAATTCATTTCATCCTTCCCTCAATTCACTTCATCCACCTTTCCCAATTCATTTCATCCACCTTCCCTCAATTCATTTCATCCACCTTTCCCAATTCATTTCAGCCACCTTTCCCAATTCATTTCATCCCCCTTCCCTCAATTCACTTCATCCACATTTCCCAATTCATTTCATCCACCTTCCCTCAATTCATTTCATTCACCTTTCCCAATTCATTTCAGCCACCTTTCCCAATTCATTTCATCCACCTTCCCTCAATTCATTTCATTCACCTTTCCCAATTCATTTCATCCACATTTCCCAATTCATTTCATCCGCCTTTTCTCTCAGTTCATTTCATCCACCTTCCTCTCAATTCATTTCATCCACCTTTCCCAATTCGTTTCATCAACCTTTCCCAAATCATTTCGTCCACCTTCCCTCAATTCACTTAATCCACCTTTCCAAATTCATTTCATCCACCTTTCCCAATTCATTAGACAATAGGTGCAGAAGTAGACCATTCGGCCCCTCGAGTCTGCACCGCCATTCTGAGATCATGGCTGATCATTCACTATCAATACCCAGTCCCTGCCTTGTCCCCATATCCCTTGATTCCCCTATCCATCAGATATCTATCTAGCTCCTTCTTGAAAGCATCCAAAGAATTGGCCTCCACCATCTTCCGATGCAGTGCATTCCACACCTCCACAACTCTCTGGGAGAAGAAGTTTTTCCTCAACTCTGTTTTAAATAACTGACCTCTTATTCTCAATCCATGCCCTCTGGTACTGGACTCTCCCAACATCTGGAACATATTTATGCCTCAATCCTATCAAATCCTTTAATTATCTTAAACGTTTCAGTCAGATCCCCCCTCAATCTCCTCAATTCCAGTGTGTACATGCCCAATCTCTCCAATCTCTCTGCGTAAGACAGCCCTGCCATCCCAGGAATCAACCTAGTGAATCTACGCTGCACCTCCTCAATTGCCAGAATGTGCTTCCTTAAACCTGGAGACCAAAACTGTACACAATATTCCAGGTGTGGTCTCACCAGGGCCCTGTACAAATGCAAAAGGACATCCTTGCTCTTGTACTCAATTCCACTTGTAATAAAGGCCAACATTCCATTTGCCCTCTTCACTGCCTGTTGCACTTGCTCATTCACCTTCATTGACTGATGAACTAGGACTCCTAGGTCTCTTTGCATTTCTCCCTTACCTAACTCTACACCTTTCAGACAATACTCTGCCCTCTTGTTCCAGCTTCCAAAGAGGATAACTTCACATTTATTCACATTGAATGACTTCTGCCAAGTATCTGCCCACTCACCCAGCCTATCCACATCTCCCTGTATTCGCATGTCACACTGCCACCCCAGTTTAGTATCATCAGCAGACTTGCTGATATAGTTTTCAATGTCCTCATCTAAATCGTTGACATAAATCGTAAAGAGCTGTGGTTCCAATACAGAGCCCTGTGGTACCCCACTAGTCACTTACAGCCAGACCGAGAAACACCCATTCACTGCTACCCTTTGCTTTCTATCTGCCAACCAGTTTTCTATCCATGTTGAAACCCTGCCCCCAATGCCATGAGCTCTGATTTTACTCACCAATCTCCTGTGTGGCACCTTATCGAATGCCTTCTGAAAATCTAGGTACACTACATCCGCTGGCTTACCCTCGTCTAACATCCTTGTTACACCCTCAAAAAACTCCAACAGATTAGTCAAGCATGATTTGCCGTTGGTAAATCCATGCTGGCTCGGCCTAAACCTATTACTGCCATCAAGATATGCCACTATTTCGTCCTTAATAATGGACTCAAGCATCTTCCCCACGACTGACGTTAGGCTAACAGGGTGATAGTTCTCCGTTTTCTCCTTCCCTCCCTTCTTGAAAAGTGGGATAACATTAGCCACTCTCCAATCTTCAGGAACTGATCCTGAATCTAAGGAAGATTGGAAAATGATTACCAATGCATCCGCAATTTCCTCAGCCACCTCTTTTAGAACCCTCGGATGCAGACCATCTGGACCCGGGGATTTATTTGCCAGTCCTATCAGTCTACTCATCACAGTTTCTTTCCTAATGTCAATCTGTTTCAATTCCTCTGATATCTTATGACCCTGGCCCATCCATACATCTGGGAGGTTGCTTGTGTCCTCCCTGGTGAAGACAGATCTAAAGTACGCATTAAATTCTGTTGCCATTTCCCTGTTTCCCATAACAATTTCTCCCAATTCATTCTTCAAGGGGCCAACATTGTTCCTAACTATCTTCATTCTCTTCACATAGCTAAAAAAGCTTTTGTTATCCCCTTTTATATTCCTGGCTAGACTGAGCTCATACCTGATTTTATTCTCTCCGTATTGCTTTTTTAGTTAAGATCTGCTGTTCCTTAAAACTTTCCCAATCATCTGTATTCCCAATCATCTTAGCCCTGTCATACTTCTTTTTCTTTAATGCTATACAATTTCATCCTCCTTCCCTCAATTCACTTCATCCACCTTTCCCAATTTGTTTCATCCACCTTTCCCAGTTCATTTCATCCACCTTTCCCAATTCATTTCATCCACCTTCCCAATTCATTTCATTCAGCTTTCACAGTTCGTTTCATCTACCTTCCCTCAATTCACTTCATCCACATTTCCCAATTCATTTCCTCCACCTTCGCCTCTTTTTATTTCCTCCAGCTTTCCACCCAAATCCTTTCCTCCACCTTTCCCCTCAATTCATTTTGTCCTCCTTTCCCCTCAATTCATTTTATCCACCTTTCTCCGGAATTAATTCCATCCACATTTCCCAATTCATTTCATCCACCTTCCCTCAATTCACTTTTTCCAGCTTTCCCAATTCTTTTCATCCACCTTCCCAAAATTCACTTCATCCACCTTTCCCAATTCATTTTATCCACCTTTCCCCTGAATTCGTTTCATCCTCCTTTCCCCTCAATTCATTTCATCAACCTTTCCCAATTCATTTCATCCACCTTTGCCCTCAATTCATTTCTTCTAACTTTCCCCTCAATTCACTTCATCCACCTTTCCCAATTCGTTTCATCCACCTTTCCCAATTCATTTCATACACCTTCCCTCAATTCACTTCATCGACATTTCCCAATTCGTTTCATCCACCTTTCCCAGTTCATTTCATCCACCTTTCCCAATTTGTTTCATCCACCTTTCCCAATTCATTTCATCCACCTTTCCCAATTCATTTCATCCACCTTTCCCAATTCGTTTCATCCACCTTTCCCAATTCTTTTCATCCAGCTTCCCTCAATTCACTTCATCACCTTTCTCAACTCATTTCAGCCACCTTTCCCCTCAGTTCATTTCATCCACCTTTTCTCTCAGTTCATTTCATTAACCTTTCCTCTCAATTCATTTAGTCCACCTTTCCCATCAGTTCATTTCATCCACCTTCCCTCAATTCACTTCATCCACCTTTCCCAGTTCATTTCATCCACCTTTCCCAATTTGTTTCATCCACCTTCCCTCAGTTCACTTCGTCCACCTTCTCTCAATTCATTTCATCCACCTTCCCGAAATTCTCTTCATCGACCTTTCCAAATTCATTTCATCCACCTTTCCCCTCAATTCGTTTCATTCTCCTTTCCCCTCAATTCCTTTCATCAACCTTTCCCGATTCATTTCATCCACCTTCCCAAAATTCACATCGTCCACCTCTCCCAATTCATTTCATCCACTTTTCCCCTCAATTCATTTCATCTACCTTTCCCCCAATTCATTTCATCCAAATTTCCCAATTCATTTCATCCACCTTACCTCAATTCACTTCATCCAGCTTTCCCAATTCTTTTCATCCACCTTCCCAAAATTCACTTCATCCACCTTTCCCAATTCATTTTATCCACCTTTCCCCTGAATTCGTTTCATCCTCCTTTCCCCTCAATTCACTTCATCCACCTTTCCCAATTCGTTTCATCCACCTTTCCCAATTCATTTCATACACCTTCCCTCAATTCACTTCATCGACATTTCCCAATTCGTTTCATCCACCTTTCCCAGTTCATTTCATCCACCTTTCCCAATTTGTTTCATCCACCTTTCCCAATTCATTTCATCCACCTTTCCCAATTCATTTCATCCACCTTTCCCAATTCGTTTCATCCACCTTTCCCAATTCTTTTCATCCAGCTTCCCTCAATTCACTTCATCACCTTTCTCAACTCATTTCAGCCACCTTTCCCCTCAGTTCATTTCATCCACCTTTTCTCTCAGTTCATTTCATTAACCTTTCCTCTCAATTCATTTAGTCCACCTTTCCCATCAGTTCATTTCATCCACCTTCCCTCAATTCACTTCATCCACCTTTCCCAGTTCATTTCATCCACCTTTCCCAATTCATTTCATCCACCTTTCCTAATTCATTTCATCCACCTTTGCCCTCAATTCATTTCTTCTATCTTTCCCCTCAATTCACTTCATCCGCATTTCCCAATTCGTTTCATCCAGCTTTCCCAATTCATTTCATACACCTTTCCAAATTCGTTTCATCTACCTTTCCCAATTCATTTCATACACCTTCCCTCAATTCTCTTCATCCATCCACCTTTCCCAATTCTTTTCATCCAGCTTCCCTCAATTCACTTCATCCACCTTTTCTCGCAGTTCATTTCACTAACCTTTCCTCAATTCATTTAGTCCACCTTTCCCATCATTTCATTTCATCCACCTTCCCTCAATTCACTTCATCCACCTTTCCCAGTTCATTTCATCCACCTTTCCCAATTCGTTTCATACACCTTTCCCAATTCATTTATCCACCTTCCCCAATTCGTTTCATCCACCTTCCCTCAATTCACTTCATCCACCTTTCCCAATTCATTTCATCCACTTTCCACTTAATTCATTTAATCCACCTTTCACCACAGTTCATTTCACTGACCTTTTCCCTCAATTCATTTTGTCCACCTTTCCCATCAGTTCTTTTTATCCACCTTCCTCTCAATTCATTACATCCACCTTTCCCAATTTGTTTCATCCACCTTTCCCAATTCATTTCATCCACCTTCCCTCAATTCACTTCATCCACCTTTCCCAATTCATTTCATCGTTCCCTCAATTCACTTCATACACCTTTCCCAATTCATTTCATCCACTTTCCACTTAATTCATTTAATCCACCTTTCACCACAGTTCATTTCACTGACCTTTTCCCTCAATTCATTTTGTCCACCTTTCCCATCAGTTCTTTTTATCCACCTTCCTCTCAATTCATTACATCCACCTTTCCCAATTTGTTTCATCCACCTTTCCCAATTCACTTCATCCACCTTCCTCTCAATTCATTACATCCACCTTTCCCAATTTGTTTCATCCACCTTTCCCAATTCATTTCATCCACCTTCCCTCAATTCACTTCATCCACCTTTCCCAATTCATTTCATCGTTCCCTCAATTCACTTCATACACCTTTCCCAATTCACTTCATCCACCTTTCCCAATTCGTTTCATCGTTCCCTCAATTCACTTCATACACCTTTCCCAATTCACTTCATACACCTTTCCCAATTCATTTCATCCACCTTACCCAATTCGTTTCATCCACCTTCTCCTCAGTTCATTTAAACCACCTTTCCCTACAATTAATTTCATTCACCTTTACGCTCAGTTCATTTCATCCACCTTTCCCAATTCATTTCATCCACTTTCCCTCAATTAACTTCATCCACCTTTCCCAATTTGTTTCATCAACCTTTCCCAAATCATTTCATCCACTTTCCCTCAATTCACTTAATCCACCTTTCCAAATTCATTTCATCCATCTTTCCCCTCAATTCATTTCATCCACCTTTCCCATCAGTTCATTTCATGCAACTTTCCCAATTCATTTCATCCACCTTTCCCAATTCGTTTAATCCACCTTCCCTCAATTCATTTCATCCACCTTTCCCAATTCGTTTAATCCACCTTCCCTCAATTCACTTCATCCATCTTTCCCAATTCATTTAATCCATCTTTCCCCTGAATTTATTTCATCTGGCTTTCCCCTCAATTCGTTTCATCGACCTTCCCTTAATTCACTTCATCCACCTTTCCCAATTCATTTTATCCACCTTTCCCCTGAATTCGTTTCATCCTCCTTTCCCCTCAATTCATTTCATCAACCTTTCCCAATTCATTTCATCCACCTTTGCCCTCAATTCATTTCTTCTACCTTTCCCCTCAATTCATTTCATCCACCTTCCCCAATTCATTTCATCCACCTTTGCCCTCAATTCATTTCTTCTAACTTTCCCCTCAATTCACTTCATCCGCATTTCCCAATTCATTTCATCCAGCTTTCCCAATTCGTTTCATACACCTTTCCCAATTCGTTTCATCCACCTTTCCCAGTTCATTTCATCCACCTTTCCCAAATTGTTTCATCCACATTTCCCAATTCATTTCATGCACCATTCCCAATTCATTTCATCCACCTTTCCCAATTCGTTTCATCCACCTTTCCCAATTCTTTTCATCCAGCTTCCCTCAATTCACTTCATCACCTTTCTCAACTCATTTCAGCCACCTTTCCCCTCAATTCATTTCATCCACCTTTTCTCTCAGTTCATTTCACTAACCTTTTCTCTCAATTCATTTAGTCCACCTTTCCCATCATTTCATTTCATCCACCTTCCCTCAATTCACTTCATCCACCTTTCCCAGTTCATTTCATCCAGCTTTCCCAATTCGTTTCATCCACCTTCCCTCAGTTCACTTCGTCCACCTTCCCTCAATTCATTTCATCGACCTTTCCAAATTCATTTCATCCACCTTTCCCCTGAATTCATTTCATCAACCTTTCCCGGTTCATTTCATCCACCTTCCCAAAATTCACTTCGTCCACCTCTCCCAATTCATTTCATCCACCTTCCCTCAATTCACTTCATCCACATTTCCCAATTCATTTCATCCACCTTTCCCAATTCATTTCATCCACCTTTCCCAATTCGTTTCATCCACCTTTCCCAATTCATTTCATCCACCTTTGCCCTCAATTCATTTCTTCTAACTTTCCCCTCAATTCACTTCATCCGCATTTCCCAATTCGTTTCATCCAGCTTTCCCAATTAGTTTCATCCACTTTTCCCAGTTCATTTCATCCACCTTTCCCAAATTGTTTCATCCACATTTCCCAATTCATTTCATCCACCTTTCCCAATTCATTTCATCCACCTTTCCCAATTCGTTTCATCCACCTTTCCCAATTCTTTTCATCCAGCTTCCCTCAATTCACTTCATCCACCTTTTCTCTCAGTTCATTTCACTAACCTTTCCTCAATTCATTTAGTCCACCTTTCCCATCATTTCATTTCATCCACCTTCCCTCAATTCACTTCATCCACCTTTCCCAGTTCATTTCATCCACCTTTCCCAATTCGTTTCATACACCTTTCCCAATTCATTTATCCACCTTCCCCAATTCGTTTCATCCACCTTCCCTCAATTCACTTCATCCACCTTTCCCAATTCATTTCATCCACTTTCCACTTAATTCATTTAATCCACCTTTCACCACAGTTCATTTCACTGACCTTTTCCCTCAATTCATTTTGTCCACCTTTCCCATCAGTTCTTTTTATCCACCTTCCTCTCAATTCATTACATCCACCTTTCCCAATTTGTTTCATCCACCTTTCCCAATTCACTTCATCCACCTTCCTCTCAATTCATTACATCCACCTTTCCCAATTTGTTTCATCCACCTTTCCCAATTCATTTCATCCACCTTCCCTCAATTCACTTCATCCACCTTTCCCAATTCATTTCATCGTTCCCTCAATTCACTTCATACACCTTTCCCAATTCACTTCATCCACCTTTCCCAATTCGTTTCATCGTTCCCTCAATTCACTTCATACACCTTTCCCAATTCACTTCATACACCTTTCCCAATTCATTTCATCCACCTTACCCAATTCGTTTCATCCACCTTCTCCTCAGTTCATTTAAACCACCTTTCCCTACAATTAATTTCATTCACCTTTACGCTCAGTTCATTTCATCCACCTTTCCCAATTCATTTCATCCACTTTCCCTCAATTAACTTCATCCACCTTTCCCAATTTGTTTCATCAACCTTTCCCAAATCATTTCATCCACTTTCCCTCAATTCACTTAATCCACCTTTCCAAATTCATTTCATCCATCTTTCCCCTCAATTCATTTCATCCACCTTTCCCATCAGTTCATTTCATGCAACTTTCCCAATTCATTTCATCCACCTTTCCCAATTCGTTTAATCCACCTTCCCTCAATTCATTTCATCCACCTTTCCCAATTCGTTTAATCCACCTTCCCTCAATTCACTTCATCCATCTTTCCCAATTCATTTAATCCATCTTTCCCCTGAATTTATTTCATCTGGCTTTCCCCTCAATTCGTTTCATCGACCTTCCCTTAATTCACTTCATCCACCTTTCCCAATTCATTTTATCCACCTTTCCCCTGAATTCGTTTCATCCTCCTTTCCCCTCAATTCATTTCATCAACCTTTCCCAATTCATTTCATCCACCTTTGCCCTCAATTCATTTCTTCTACCTTTCCCCTCAATTCATTTCATCCACCTTCCCCAATTCATTTCATCCACCTTTGCCCTCAATTCATTTCTTCTAACTTTCCCCTCAATTCACTTCATCCGCATTTCCCAATTCATTTCATCCAGCTTTCCCAATTCGTTTCATACACCTTTCCCAATTCGTTTCATCCACCTTTCCCAGTTCATTTCATCCACCTTTCCCAAATTGTTTCATCCACATTTCCCAATTCATTTCATGCACCATTCCCAATTCATTTCATCCATCTTTCCCAATTCGTTTCATCCACCTTTCCCAATTCTTTTCATCCAGCTTCCCTCAATTCACTTCATCACCTTTCTCAACTCATTTCAGCCACCTTTCCCCTCAATTCATTTCATCCACCTTTTCTCTCAGTTCATTTCACTAACCTTTTCTCTCAATTCATTTAGTCCACCTTTCCCATCATTTCATTTCATCCACCTTCCCTCAATTCACTTCATCCACCTTTCCCAGTTCATTTCATCCAGCTTTCCCAATTCGTTTCATCCACCTTCCCTCAGTTCACTTCGTCCACCTTCCCTCAATTCATTTCATCGACCTTTCCAAATTCATTTCATCCACCTTTCCCCTGAATTCATTTCATCAACCTTTCCCGGTTCATTTCATCCACCTTCCCAAAATTCACTTCGTCCACCTCTCCCAATTCATTTCATCCACCTTCCCTCAATTCACTTCATCCACATTTCCCAATTCATTTCATCCACCTTTCCCAACTCATTTCATCCACATTTCCCAATTCGTTTCATCCACTTTTCCCAGTTCATTTCAGCCACCTTTCCCAAATTGTTTCATCCACATTTCCCAATTCATTTGATCCACCTTTCCCAATTCATTTCATCCACCTTTCCCAATTCGTTTCATCCACCTTTCCCAATTCATTTCATCCACCTTTGCCCTCAATTCATTTCTTCTAACTTTCCCCTCAATTCACTTCATCCGCATTTCCCAATTCGTTTCATCCAGCTTTCCCAATTAGTTTCATCCACTTTTCCCAGTTCATTTCATCCACCTTTCCCAAATTGTTTCATCCACATTTCCCAATTCATTTCATCCACCTTTCCCAATTCATTTCATCCACCTTTCCCAATTCGTTTCATCCACCTTTCCCAATTCTTTTCATCCAGCTTCCCTCAATTCACTTCATCCACCTTTTCTCTCAGTTCATTTCACTAACCTTTCCTCAATTCATTTAGTCCACCTTTCCCATCATTTCATTTCATCCACCTTCCCTCAATTCACTTCATCCACCTTTCCCAGTTCATTTCATCCACCTTTCCCAATTCGTTTCATACACCTTTCCCAATTCATTTATCCACCTTCCCCAATTCGTTTCATCCACCTTCCCTCAATTCACTTCATCCACCTTTCCCAATTCATTTCATCCACTTTCCACTTAATTCATTTAATCCACCTTTCACCACAGTTCATTTCACTGACCTTTTCCCTCAATTCATTTTGTCCACCTTTCCCATCAGTTCTTTTTATCCACCTTCCTCTCAATTCATTACATCCACCTTTCCCAATTTGTTTCATCCACCTTTCCCAATTCATTTCATCCACCTTCCCTCAATTCACTTCATCCACCTTTCCCAATTCATTTCATCGTTCCCTCAATTCACTTCATACACCTTTCCCAATTCACTTCATCCACCTTTCCCAATTCGTTTCATCGTTCCCTCAATTCACTTCATACACCTTTCCCAATTCACTTCATACACCTTTCCCAATTCATTTCATCCACCTTACCCAATTCGTTTCATCCACCTTCTCCTCAGTTCATTTAAACCACCTTTCCCTACAATTAATTTCATTCACCTTTACGCTCAGTTCATTTCATCCACCTTTCCCAATTCATTTCATCCACTTTCCCTCAATTAACTTCATCCACCTTTCCCAATTTGTTTCATCAACCTTTCCCAAATCATTTCATCCACTTTCCCTCAATTCACTTAATCCACCTTTCCAAATTCATTTCATCCATCTTTCCCCTCAATTCATTTCATCCACCTTTCCCATCAGTTCATTTCATCCAACTTCCCCCAATTCACTTCATCCACCTTTCCCAATTCACTTCATCCACCTTTCCCAGTTCATTTCATCCACCTTTCCCATTTCGTTTCATCAACCTTTCCCAATTCATTTCATCCACCTTCCCTCAATTCATTTCCTCCACTGTCCCAACTTTTTATTTCCTCCACCATTCCCCTCAATTCATTTCCTCCACGTTTCCCCTCAATTCATTTAATCCGCTTTTCCCCACAGTTCACTTCATCCACCTTTCCCCTCAGTTCAATTCACGGACCTTTCCCCTCAATTCATTCAGTCCACCTTTCCCATCAGTTCATTTCATCCACTTTTACCCTCAGTTCATTTTGTCCATCTTCCTCTGAATTTATTTCATCCATCTTCCTCTGAATTTATTTCATCCACCTTCCCTCAATTCACTTCATCCACCTTTCCCAATTCATTTAATCCACCTTCCCTCAATTCACTTCATCCACCTTTCCCAATTAATTTCATCCACCTTTCCCCATCAATTCATTTCATCCAACTTTCCCAATTCGTTTAATCCACCTTCCCTCAATTCACTTCAACAACCTTTTACAATTCGTTTCATCCATCTTCCCTCAATTCACTTCATCCACCTTCGCTGAATTCATTTCAACAATCTTTCCCAATTCATTTCCTCCACTTTTCCCTGCAATTCATTTCATCTACCTTTCCCCCAATTCATTTTATCCACATTTCCCAATTCTTTTCATCCACCTTCCCAAAATTCACTTCATCCACCTTTCCCAAATTGTTTCATCCACATTTCCCAATTCATTTCATCCACCTTTCCCAATTCGTTTCATCCACCTTTCCCAATTCATTTCATTCACCTTCTGTCAATTCACTTCATCCACCTTTCCCAATTCGTTTAATCTACCTTCTCTCAGTTCACTTCATCCACCTTTCCCAATTCGTTTCATCCACCTTCCCCTCAGTTCATTTAAACCACCTTTCCCTACAATTAATTTCATTCACCTTTACGCTCAGCTCATTTCATCCACCTTTCCTAATTTGTTTCCTCCACCTTTCCCAATTCATTTCATCCACTTTCCCGCAATTAACTTCATCCACCTTTCCCAATTTGTTTCATCAACCTTTCCCAAATCATTTCATCCACCTTCCCTCAGTTCACTTCGTCCACCTTCCCTCAATTCATTTCATCCACCTTTCTCAATTCATTTCATCCACCTTCCCGAAATTCTCTTCATCGACCTTTCCAAATTCACTTCATCCACCTTTCCCAGTTCATTTCATCCACCTTTCCCAATTCATTTCATCCACCTTTCCCAATTCATTTCATCCACCTTTCCCAATTCGTTTCATCGACCTTTCCAAATTCACTTCATCCACCTTTCCCAGTTCATTTCATCCACCTTTCCCAATTCATTTCATCCACCTTTTCTCTCAGTTCATTTCATCCACCTTCCTCTCAATTCATTTCATCCACCTTTCCCAATTCGTTTCATCCACCTTTCCCAATTCTTTTCATCCAGCTTCCCTCAATTCACTTCATCCAACTTTCTCAACTCATTTCAGCCACCTTTCCCCACAATTCATTTCATCCACGTTTTCTCTCAGTTCATTTCACTAACCTTTCCTCTTAATTCATTTAGTCCACCTTTCCCATCATTTCATTTCATCCACCTTCTCTCAATTCACTTCATCCACCTTTCCCAGTTCATTTCATCCACCTTTCCCAATTCATTTCATCCACCTTTCCCAATTCATTTATCCACCTTCTCCAATTCGTTTCATCCACCTTCCCTCAATTCACTTCATGCACATTTCCCAATTCATTTCATCCAGCTTTCCCCGCAATTCATTTCATCCACCTTTTCTCTCAGTTCATTTCATCCACCTTCCTCTCAATTCATTTCATCCACCTTTCCCAATTCGTTTCATCAACCTTTCCCAATTCAGTTCATTCACCTTCCCTCAATTCATTTCCTCCACTGTCCCCTCCTATTATTTCCTCCACCATTCCCCTCAATTCATTTCCTCCACCTTCGCCTCTTTTTATTTCCTCCACCTTTCCACCCAATTCCTTTCCTCCACCTTTCCCCTCAATTCATTTCCAACACGTTCGCCTCTTTTTATTTCCTCCACGTTTCCCCTCAATTCATTTAATCCACCTTTCCCCACAGTTCACTTCATCCACCTTTCCCCTCAGTTCAATTCACGGACCTTTCCCCTCAATTCATTCAGTCCACCTTTCCCATCAGTTCATTTCATCCACATTTACCCTGAGTTCATTTCGTCCATCTTCCTCTGAATTTATTTCATCCACCTTCCCTCAATTCACTTCATCCGCCTTTCCCAATTCATTTCAGCCACCTTCCCTCAATTCACTTCATCCACCTTTCCCAAATAATTTCATCCACCTTTCCCATCAGTTCATTTCATCTACCTTTCCCGTCAGTCCATTTCATTCACCTTCCTCTGAATTCATTTCATCCACCTTTCCCAATTCATTTCATCCACCTTTCCCAATTCATTTCATCCACCTTTCCCAATTCGTTTCATCCACCTTTCCCAATTCTTTTCATCCAGCTTCCCTCAATTCACTTCATCCACCTTTTCTCTCAGTTCATTTCACTAACCTTTCCTCTCAATTCATTTAGTCCACCTTTCCCATCATTTCATTTCATCCACCTTTCCCAATTCATTTCATCCACCTTTCCCAATTCATTTCATCCACCTTTCCCAATTCTTTTCATCCAGCTTCCCTCAATTCACTTCATCACCTTTCTCAACTCATTTCAGCCACCTTTTCACTCAGTTCATTTCACTAACCTTTCTTCTCAATTCATTTAGTCCACCTTTCACATCAGTTCATTTCATCCACCTTCCCTCAATTCACTTCATCCACCTTTCCCAGTTCATTTCATCCACCTTTCCCAATTCGTTTCATCCACCTTCCCTCAGTTCACTTCGTCCACCTTCCCTCAATTCATTTCTTCCACCTTCCCGAAATTCTCTTCATCGACCTTTCCAAATTCATTTCATCCACCTTTCCCCTGAATTCATTTCATCCTCCTTCCCCTCAATTCATTTCATCAACCTTTCCCGATTCATTTCATCCACCTTCCCAAAATTCACTGCATCCACCTTTCCCAATTAATTTCATCCACCTTTCCCCATCAATTCATTTCATCCAACTTTCCCAATTCGTTTAATCCACCTTCCCTCAATTCACTTCAACAACCTTTTACAATTCGTTTCATCCATCTTCCCTCAATTCACTTCATCCACCTTCGCTCAATTCATTTCAACAATCTTTCCCAATTCATTTCCTCCACTTTTCCCCGCAATTCATTTCATCTACCTTTCCCCCAATTCATTTTATCCACATTTCCCAATTCTTTTCATCCACCTTCCCAAAATTCACTTCATCCACCTTTCCCAATTCATTTTATCCACCTTTCCCCGAATTCGTTTCATCCTCCTTTCCCCTCAATTCATTTCATCAACCTTTCCCAATTCATTTCATCCACATTTGCCCTCAATTCATTTCTTCTAACTTTCCCCTCAATTCACTTCATCCGCATTTCGCAATTCGTTTCATCCAGCATTCCCAATTCTTTTCATACACCTTTCCCAATTCGTTTCATCCACCTTTCCCAATTCATTTCATACACCTTCCCTCAATTCACTTCATCGACATTTCCCAAATTGTTTCATCCACATTTCCTAATTCATTTCATCCACCTTTCCCAATTCATTTCATCCACCTTTCCCAATTCGTTTCATCCACCTTTCCCAATTAATTTCATCCACCTTTCCCCTCAATTCATTTCGTCCACCTTTCCCAATTGGTTTCATCCACCTTTCGCAATTCGTTTCGTCCACCGTCCCAAAATTCACTTCATCCACCTTTTCTAATTCGTTTCATCCACCTTCCCTCAGTTCACTTCGTCTACCTGCCCTCAATTCATTTCATCCACCTTTCCCAATTAATTTCTTCCACCTTTCCCAATTCATTTCATCCACCTTTCCCGTCAGTTCATTTCATCTACTTTCCCCTCAGTTCATTTCATCGACCTTCCTCCCAATTCATTTCATCCACCTTCCCAAAATTCACTTCATCACCCTTTCCGGAATACATTTCATCAAGCTTTCCCAATTAATTTCATCCACCTTTCCCAATTCATTTCGTCAACCTTTCCCAATTCATTTCATCCACCTTTCCCAATTCGTTTCATCCACCTTCCCTCAGTTCACTTTGTCGACCTGCCCTCAATTGATTTCATCCACCTTTCCCAATTAATTTCATCCACCTTTCCCCTCAATTCATTTCGTCCACCTTTCCCAATTGGTTTCATCCACCTTTCGCAATTCGTTTCATCCACCGTCCCAAAATTCACTTCATCCACCTTTTCTAATTCGTTTCATCCACCTTCCCTCAGTTCACTTCGTCTACCTGCCCTCAATTCATTTCATCCACCTTTCCCAATTAATTTCTACCACCTTTCCCAATTCATTTCGTCCACCTTTCCCAATTCATTTCATCCACCTTTCCCAATACGTTTCATGCACCTACCCAAAATTCACTTCATCCACCTTTTCCAATTCATTTCATCCACCTTCCCTCAATTCACTTCATCCACCTTTCCCAATTAATTTCATCCACCTTTCCCCTCAATTCATTTCATCCACCTTTCCCAATTAATTTCATCCACCTTTCCCCTCAATTCATTTCATCCACCTTTCCCAATTCGTTTCATCCACCTTCCCTCAGTTCACTTTGTCGACCTGCCCTCAATTCATTTCATCCACCTTTCCCAATTAATTTCATTCACCTTTCCCAATTCATTTCAGCCACCTTTCCCAATTTGTTTCATCCACCTTTCCCAATTCATTTCATCCACCTTCCCAAAATTCACTTGATCCGACTTTCCAAATTCATTTCATCCACCTTTCCGCTGAATTCATTTCATCCTCCTTTCCCCTCAATTCATTTCATCAACCTTTCCCTATTCATTTCATCCACCTTCCCAAAATTCACTTCATCACCCTTTCCCAATTCACTTCATCCACCGTCCCGGAATTCATTTCATCAAGCTTTCCCAATTAATTTCATCCACCATCCCTCAATTCACTTCATCCACCTTCCCGGAATTCATTTCATCAAGCTTTCCCAATTAATTTCATCCACCTTTCCCAATTCATTTCGTCCACCTTTCCCAATTGGTTTCATCCACCTTTCGCAATTCGTTTCATCCACCGTCCCAAAATTCACTTCATCCACCTTTTCTAATTCGTTTCATCCACCTTCCCTCAGTTCACTTCGTCTACCTGCCCTCAATTCATTTCATCCACCTTTCCCAATTAATTTCTTCCACCTTTCCCAATTCATTTCATCCACCATTCCCGTCAGTTCATTTCATCTACTTTCCCCTCAGTTCATTTCATCCACCTTCCTCCCAATTCATTTCATCCACCTTCCCAAAATTCACTTCATCCACGTTTCCAAATTCATTTCATCCACCTTTCCCAATTCGTTTAATCCACCTTCCCTCAATTCACTTCATCCACCTTCCCTCAATTCACTTCATCCACCTTTCCCAATTCACATCATGCACCTTCCCTCAATTCATTTCATCAATATTTCCCAATTCGTTTCATCCACCTTCCCAAAATTCACTTCATCCATCTTTCCCAATTCATTTAATCCATCTTTCCCCTGAATTCATTTCATCCACCTGTCCCAATTCGTTTAATCCACCTTCCCTCAATTCACTTCGTCCACCTTTCCCAATTCATTTCATTCACCTTTCCCGTCAGTTCATTTCATCTACCTTTTCCCTCAGTTTATTTCATCCACCTTTCCCAATTTGTTTAATCCACCTTCCCAAAATTCATTTCATCAATCTTTCCAATTCATTTCATCCACCTTCCCTCAATTCACTTCATCAACCTTTCCCAATTCACTTCATCCACCTTCCCACAATTCATTTCATCAATCTTTCCCAATTCATTTCATCCACCTTTCCCTATTCATTTCAGCCACATTTCCCAATTCGTTTAATCCACCTTCCCAAAATTCACTTCATCCATCTTTCCCAAATTCATTTAATCCATCTTTCCCATCAATTCATTTCATCTGGCTTTCCCCTCAATTCGTTTCATTGACCTTCCCTTAATTCACTTCATCCACCTTTCCAAATTCATTTCATCCAACTTTCCCCTGAATTCTTTTCACCCTCCTTTCCCCTCGATTCATTTCATCTACCTTTCCTCTCAATTCATTTCATCCACCTTTCCCAATTCATTTCATCCACCTTCCCTCAATTCATTTCATCCACCTTTCCCGTCAGTTCATTTCATCTACCTTTCCCCTCAGTTCATTTCATCCACCTTCCTCTCAATTCGTTTCATACACCTTTCCCAATTCGTTTAATCCACCTTCCCTCAATTCACTTCATCCACCTTTCCCAATTCACATCATGCACCTTCCCTCAATTCATTCATCAATATTTCACAATTCATTTCATCCACCTTTCCCAATTCATTTCGTCAACCTTTCCCAATTGGTTTCATCCACCTTTCGCAATTCGTTTCATCCACCTTCCCTCAGTTCACTTTGTCGACCTGCCCTCAATTGATTTCATCCACCTTTCCCAATTAATTTCATTCACCTTTCCCAATTCATTTCAGCCACCTTTCCCAATTCGTTTCATCCACCTTTCCCAATTCGTTTAATCCACCTTCCCTCAATTCACTTCATCCACCTTTCCCAATTCACATCATGCACCTTCCCTCAATTCATTTCATCAATATTTCACAATTCATTTCATCCACCTATCCCAATTCATTTCAGGCAACTTTCCCAATTTGTTTCATCCACCTTTCCCAATTCATTTCATCCACCTTCCCTCAATTCATTTCATCCACCTTTCCCGTCAGTTCATTTCATCTACCTTTCCCCTCAGTTCATTTCATCCACCTTCCTCTCAATTCGTTTCATACACCTTTCCCAATTCGTTTAATCCACCTTCCCTCAATTCACTTCATCCACCTTTCCCAATTCACATCATGCACCTTCCCTCAATTCATTCATCAATATTTCACAATTCATTTCATCCACCTTTCCCAATTCATTTCGTCAACCTTTCCCAATTGGTTTCATCCACCTTTCGCAATTCGTTTCATCCACCTTCCCTCAGTTCACTTTGTCGACCTGCCCTCAATTGATTTCATCCACCTTTCCCAATTAATTTCATTCACCTTTCCCAATTCATTTCAGCCACCTTTCCCAATTCGTTTCATCCACCTTTCCCAATTCGTTTAATCCACCTTCCCTCAATTCACTTCATCCACCTTTCCCAATTCACATCATGCACCTTCCCTCAATTCATTTCATCAATATTTCACAATTCATTTCATCCACCTATCCCAATTCATTTCAGGCAACTTTCCCAATTTGTTTCATCCACCTTTCCCAATTCATTTCATCCACCTTCCCTCAATTCATTTCATCCACCTTTCCCGTCAGTTCATTTCATCTACCTTTCCCCTCAGTTCATTTCATCCACCTTCCTCTCAATTCGTTTCATACACCTTTCCCAATTCGTTTAATCCACCTTCCCTCAATTCACTTCATCCACCTTTCCCAATTCACATCATGCACCTTCCCTCAATTCATTCATCAATATTTCACAATTCATTTCATCCACCTTTCCCAATTCATTTCGTCAACCTTTCCCAATTGGTTTCATCCACCTTTCGCAATTCGTTTCATCCACCTTCGCTCAGTTCACTTTGTCGACCTGCCCTCAATTGATTTCATCCACCTTTCCCAATTAATTTCATTCACCTTTCCCAATTCATTTCAGCCACCTTTCCCAATTCGTTTCATCCACCTTTCCCAATTCGTTTAATCCACCTTCCCTCAATTCACTTCATCCACCTTTCCCAATTCACATCATGCACCTTCCCTCAATTCATTTCATCAATATTTCACAATTCATTTCATCCACCTATCCCAATTCATTTCAGGCAACTTTCCCAATTTGTTTCATCCACCTTCCCAAAATTCACTTCAATCATCTTTCCGCTGAATTCATTTCATCCACCTGTCCCAATTCGTTTAATCCACCTTCCCAAAATTCATTTCATCAATCTTTCCAATTCGTTTAATCCACCTTCCCTCAATTCACTTCATCCACCTTTCCCAATTCACATCATGCACCTTCCCTCAATTCATTTCATCAATATTTCACAATTCATTTCATCCACCTATCCCAATTCGTTTCATGCAACTTTCCCAATTCGTTTCATCCGCCTTCCCAAAATTCACTTCATCCATCTTTCCCAATTCATTTAATCCACCTTTCCCCGAATTCATTTCATCCACCTGTCCCAATTCGTTTAATCCACCTTCCCTCAATTCACTTCATCCACCTTTCCCAATTCATTTCATTCACCTTTCCCGTCAGTTCATTTCATCTACCTTTTCCCTCAGTTTATTTCATCCACCTTCCTCTCAATTCGTTTCATCCACCTTTCCCAATTTGTTTAATCCACCTTCCCAAAATACATTTCATCAATCTTTCCAATTCATTTCATCCACCTTCCCTCAATTCACTTCATCAACCTTTCCCAATTCACTTCATCCACCTGTCCCAATTCATTTCATCCATCTTTCCCCTCAATTCATTTCATCTACCTTTCCCCTCAATTCGATTCATCCACCTTTCCCAATTCGTTTAATCCACCATCCCTCAATTCACTTCATCCACCTTCCCGGAATTCATTTCATCAAGCTTTCCCAATTAATTTCATCCACCTTTCCCAATTCATTTCATCTACATTTCCCCTCAGTTCATTTCATCCACCTTCCTCTCAATTCGTTTCATCCACCTTTCCCAATTCATTTAATCCATCTTTCCCCTCTATTCATGTCATTTCCCTTTCCCCTCAATTCATTTCATCCAACTTCCCTCAATTTACTTCATCCTCCGTTCCCAATTAATGACATCCACCTTTCCCCCTCAATTCACTTCATCCATCTTTCCCAATTCACTTCATCCTCCTTCCCTGAATTCATTTCATCCACCTTTCCCAATTCATTTCATCCACCATTCCCAATTCATTACATCCACCTTTCCCAATTCATTTCATCCACCTTTGCCCTCAATTCATTTTTTCTACCTTTCTCCTCAGTTCATTTCATCCACCTTCCTCTCAATTCGATTCATCCACCTTTCCCAATTCGTTTAATCCACATTCATTCAATTCACTTCGTCCAGCTTTCCCAATTCACTTCATGCACCTTCCCTCAATTTATTTCATCAATCTTTCCCAATTCATTTCATCCACCTTTCCCAATTCATTTCAGGCAAATTTCCCAATTCGTATCATCCACCTTCCCAAAATTCACTTCATCCATCTTTCCCAATTCATTTAATCCATCTTTCCCCTGAATTAATTTCATCTGGCTTTCCCCTCAATTCATTTCATTGACCTTCCCTTAATTCACTTCATCCACCTTTCCAAATTCATTTAATCCACCTTTCCCCTGAATTCATTTCATCCACCTTTCCCAATTCATTTCATCCATCTTCCCAAAATTCACTTCATCCACTTTTCCCAATTCATTTAATCCATCTTTCCCCTCTATTCATTTCATTTCCCTTTCCCCTCAATTCATTTCATCCACCTTCCCTCAATTTACTTCATCCTCCGTTCCCAATTAATGACATCCACCTTTCCCCCTCAATTCACTTCATTCATCTTTCCCAATTCACTTCATCCTCCTTCCCTGAATTCATTTCATCCACCTTTCCCAATTCATTTCATCCACCGTTCCCAATTCATTACATCCACCTTTCCCAATTCATTTCATCCACCTTTGCCCTCAATTCATTTTTTCTACCTTTCCCCTCAATTCATTTCATCCACCTTCTGCAATTCATTTCATCCACCTTTCCCAATTTGTTTCATCCACCTTTCCCAATTCATTTCATCCACCTTCCCAAAATTCACTGCATCCACCTTTCCAAATTCATTTCATCCACCTTTCCCCTGAATTTGTTTCATCCTCCCTTCCCCTCAATTCATTTCATCCACTTTTCCCAATTCATTTCATCCACTTTTCCCCTCAATTCATTTCATCCACATTTCCCAATTCATTTCATCTACCTTTCCACTCAATTCATTTCATCCACCTTTCCAAATTCATTTCATCCACCTTCCCAAAATTCACTTCATCCATCTTTCCCAATTCATTTAATCCATCTTTCCCCTGAATTCATTTCATCTGGCTTTCCCCTCAATTCATTTCATTGACCTTCCCTTAATTCACTTCATCCACCTTTCCCAATTCATTTCATCCACCTTCCCTCAATTCATTTCATCCACCTTTCCCGTCAGTTCATTTCATCTGCCTTTCCCCTCAGTTCATTTCATCCACCTTCCTCTCAATTCGTTTCATCCACCTTCCTCTCAATTCGTTTCATCCACCTTTCCCAATTCGTTTAATCCACCTTCCCTCAATTCACTTCATCCACCTTTCCCAATTCACATCATGCACCTTCCCTCAATTCATTCATCAATATTTCACAATTCATTTCATCCACCTATCCCAATTCGTTTCAGGCAACTTTCCCAATTCATTTAATCCACCTTTCCCCTGAATTCATTTCATCCACCTTTCCCAATTCGTTTCATCCACCTTCCCGCAATTTACTTCATGCACCTTTCCCTATTCATTTCATCCACCTTTGCTCTCAATTCTTTTCAACCACCTTCCCTCAATTCACTTCTTCCACCTTTCCCAATTCATTTAATCCACCTTCCCTCAATTCACTTCATCCACCTTTCCCAATTCACTTCATCCACCATCCCTCAATTCACTTCATCTACCTTCCTTCAATTCATTTCATCCACCTTTCCCAATTCATTTCATCCATCTTCCCAAAATTCACTTCATCCACCTTTCCCAATTCATTTAATACATCTTTCCCCTCTATTCATTTCATTTCCCTTTCCCCTCAATTCATTTCATCCACGTTCCCTCAATTTACTTCATCCTCCGTTCCCAATTAATGACATCCACCTTTCCCCCTAATTCACTTCATCCATCTTTCCCAATTCACTTCATCCTCCTTCCCTGAATTCATTTCATCCACCTTTCCCAATTCATTTCATCCACCGTTCCCAATTCATTACATCCACCTTCCCAAAATTCACTGCATTCACCTTTCCCCTGAATTCGTTTCATCCTCCCTTCCCCTCAATTCATTTCATCAACCTTTCCCAATTCCTTTCATCAACCTTTCCCAATTCATTTCATCCACCTTTGCCCTCAATTCATTTCTTCTACCTTTCCCCTCAATTCATTTCATCCACCTTCTGCAATTCATTTCATCCACCTTTCCCAATTTGTTTCATCCACCTTTCCCAATTCATTTCATCCACCTTCCCAAAATTCACTGCATCCACCTTTCCAAATTCATTGCAACCACTTTTCTCCTGAATTTGTTTCATCCTCCCTTCCCCTCAATTCATTTCATCCACCTTCCGCAATTCATTTCATCCACCTTTCCCAATTCGTTTAATCCACATTCATTCAATTCACTTCGTCCAGCTTTCCCAATTCACTTCATGCACCTTCCCTCAATTCATTTCATCAATCTTTCCCAATTCATTTCATCCACCTTTCCCAATTCATTTCAGGCAACTTTCCCAATTCGTATCATCCACCTTCCCAAAATTCACTTCATCCATCTTTCCCAATTCATTTAATCCATCTTTCCCCTGAATTAATTTCATCTGGCTTTCCCCTCAATTCATTTCATTGACCTTCCCTTAATTCACTTCATCCACCTTTCCAAATTCATTTAATCCACCTTTCCCCTGAATTCATTTCATCCACCTTTCCCAATTCATTTCATCCATCTTCCCAAAATTCACTTCATCCACCTTTCCCAATTCATTTAATCCATCTTTCCCCTCTATTCATTTCATTTCCCTTTCCCCTCAATTCATTTCATCCACGTTCCCTCAATTTACTTCATCCTCCGTTCCCAATTAATGACATCCACCTTTCCCCCTAATTCACTTCATCCATCTTTCCCAATTCACTTCATCCTCCTTCCCTGAATTCATTTCATCCACCTTTCCCAATTCATTTCATCCACCGTTCCCAATTCATTACATCCACCTTCCCAAAATTCACTGCATTCACCTTTCCCCTGAATTCGTTTCATCCTCCCTTCCCCTCAATTCATTTCATCAACCTTTCCCAATTCCTTTCATCAACCTTTCCCAATTCATTTCATCCACCTTTGCCCTCAATTCATTTCTTCTACCTTTCCCCTCAATTCATTTCATCCACCTTCTGCAATTCATTTCATCCACCTTTCCCAATTTGTTTCATCCACCTTTCCCAATTCATTTCATCCACCTTCCCAAAATTCACTGCATCCACCTTTCCAAATTCATTGCAACCACTTTTCTCCTGAATTTGTTTCATCCTCCCTTCCCCTCAATTCATTTCATCCACCTTCCGCAATTCATTTCATCCACCTTTCCCAATTCGTTTAATCCACATTCATTCAATTCACTTCGTCCAGCTTTCCCAATTCACTTCATGCACCTTCCCTCAATTCATTTCATCAATCTTTCCCAATTCATTTCATCCACCTTTCCCAATTCATTTCAGGCAACTTTCCCAATTCGTATCATCCACCTTCCCAAAATTCACTTCATCCATCTTTCCCAATTCATTTAATCCATCTTTCCCCTGAATTAATTTCATCTGGCTTTCCCCTCAATTCATTTCATTGACCTTCCCTTAATTCACTTCATCCACCTTTCCAAATTCATTTAATCCACCTTTCCCCTGAATTCATTTCATCCACCTTTCCCAATTCATTTCATCCATCTTCCCAAAATTCACTTCATCCACCTTTCCCAATTCATTTAATCCATCTTTCCCCTCTATTCATTTCATTTCCCTTTCCCCTCAATTCATTTCATCCACCTTCCCTCAATTTACTTCATCCTCCGTTCCCAATTAATGACATCCACCTTTCCCCCTCAATTCACTTCATCCATCTTTCCCAATTCACTTCATCCTCCTTCCCTGAATTCATTTCATCCACCTTTCCCAATTCATTTCATCCACCGTTCCCAATTCATTACATCCACCTTTCCCAATTCATTTCATCCACCGTTGCCCTCAATTCATTTTTTCTACCTTTCCCCTCAATTCATTTCATCCACCTTCTGCAATTCATTTCATCCACCTTTCCCAATTTGTTTCATCCACCTTTCCCAATTCATTTCATCCACCTTCCCAAAATTCACTGCATCCACCTTTCCAAATTCATTTCATCCACCTTTCCCCTGAATTTGTTTCATCCTCCCTTCCCCTCAATTCATTTCATCCACTTTTCCCAATTCATTTCATCCACTTTTCCCCTCAATTCATTTCATCCACATTTCCCAATTCATTTCATCTACCTTTCCACTCAATTCATTTCATCCACCTTTCCAAATTCATTTCATCCACCTTCTCTCAATTCACTTCATCCACCTTTCCCAATTCATTTCATCCACCTTTCCCGTCAGTTCATTTCATCTACCTTTCCCCTCAGTTCATTTCATCCACCTTCCTCTCAATTCGTTTCATCCACCTTTCCCAATTCGTTTAATCCACATTCATTCAATTCACTTCGTCCAGCTTTCCCAATTCATTTCATGCACCTTCCCTCAATTCATTTCATCAATCTTTCCCAATTCATTTCATCCACCTTTCCCAATTCATTTCAGGCAACTTTCCCAATTCGTATCATCCACCTTCCCAAAATTCACTTCATCCATCTTTCCCAATTCATTTAATCCATCTTTCCCCTGAATTCATTTCATCTGGCTTTCCCCTCAATTCATTTCATTGACCTTCCCTTAATTCACTTCATCCACCTTTCCAAATTCATTTCATCCACCTTTCCCCTGAATTCTTTTCACCCTCCTTTCCCCTCGATTCATTTCATCTACCTTTCCTCTCAATTCATTTCATCCACCTTTCCCAATTCATTTCATCCACCTTCCCTCAATTCATTTCATCCACCTTTCCCGTCAGTTCATTTCATCTGCCTTTCCCCTCAGTTCATTTCATCCACCTTCCTCTCAATTCGTTTCATCCACCTTTCCCAATTCGTTTAATCCACCTTCCCTCAATTCACTTCATCCACCTTTCCCAATTCACATCATGCACCTTCCCTCAATTCATTCATCAATATTTCACAATTCATTTCATCCACCTATCCCAATTCGTTTCAGGCAACTTTCCCAATTCATTTCATCCACCTTTCCCAATTCGTTTCATCCACCTTCCCGCAATTTACTTCATGCACCTTTCCCTATTCATTTCATCCACCTTTGCTCTCAATTCTTTTCAACCACCTTCCCTCAATTCACTTCTTCCACCTTTCCCAATTCATTTAATCCACCTTCCCTCAATTCACTTCATCCACCTTTCCCAATTCACTTCATCCACCATCCCTCAATTCACTTCATCTACCTTCCTTCAATTCATTTCATCCACCTTTCCCAATTCATTTCATCCATCTTCCCAAAATTCACTTCATCCACCTTTCCCAATTCATTTAATACATCTTTCCCCTCTATTCATTTCATTTCCCTTTCCCCTCAATTCATTTCATCCACGTTCCCTCAATTTACTTCATCCTCCGTTCCCAATTAATGACATCCACCTTTCCCCCTAATTCACTTCATCCACCTTTCCAAATTCATTTCATCCACCTTCTCTCAATTCACTTCATCCACCTTTCCCAATTCATTTCATCCACCTTTCCCGTCAGTTCATTTCATCTACCTTTCCCCTCAGTTCATTTCATCCACCTTCCTCTCAATTCGTTTCATCCACCTTTCCCAATTCGTTTAATCCACATTCATTCAATTCACTTCGTCCAGCTTTCCCAATTCATTTCATGCACCTTCCCTCAATTCATTTCATCAATCTTTCCCAATTCATTTCATCCACCTTTCCCAATTCATTTCAGGCAACTTTCCCAATTCGTATCATCCACCTTCCCAAAATTCACTTCATCCATCTTTCCCAATTCATTTAATCCATCTTTCCCCTGAATTCATTTCATCTGGCTTTCCCCTCAATTCATTTCATTGACCTTCCCTTAATTCACTTCATCCACCTTTCCAAATTCATTTCATCCACCTTTCCCCTGAATTCTTTTCACCCTCCTTTCCCCTCGATTCATTTCATCTACCTTTCCTCTCAATTCATTTCATCCACCTTTCCCAATTCATTTCATCCACCTTCCCTCAATTCATTTCATCCACCTTTCCCGTCAGTTCATTTCATCTGCCTTTCCCCTCAGTTCATTTCATCCACCTTCCTCTCAATTCGTTTCATCCACCTTTCCCAATTCGTTTAATCCACCTTCCCTCAATTCACTTCATCCACCTTTCCCAATTCACATCATGCACCTTCCCTCAATTCATTCATCAATATTTCACAATTCATTTCATCCACCTATCCCAATTCGTTTCAGGCAACTTTCCCAATTCATTTCATCCACCTTTCCCAATTCGTTTCATCCACCTTCCCGCAATTTACTTCATGCACCTTTCCCTATTCATTTCATCCACCTTTGCTCTCAATTCTTTTCAACCACCTTCCCTCAAATCACTTCTTCCACCTTTCCCAATTCATTTAATCCACCATCCCTCAATTCACTTCATCCACCTTTCCCAATTCACTTCATCCACCATCCCTCAATTCACTTCATCTACCTTCCTTCAATTCATTTCATCCACCTTTCCCAATTCATTTCATCCATCTTCCCAAAATTCACTTCATCCACCTTTCCCAATTCATTTAATACATCTTTCCCCTCTATTCATTTCATTTCCCTTTCCCCTCAATTCATTTCATCCACGTTCCCTCAATTTACTTCATCCTCCGTTCCCAATTAATGACATCCACCTTTCCCCCTAATTCACTTCATCCATCTTTCCCAATTCACTTCATCCTCCTTCCCTGAATTCATTTCATCCACCTTTCCCAATTCATTTCATCCACCGTTCCCAATTCATTACATCCACCTTCCCAAAATTCACTGCATTCACCTTTCCCCTGAATTCGTTTCATCCTCCCTTCCCCTCAATTCATTTCATCAACCTTTCCCAATTCCTTTCATCAACCTTTCCCAATTCATTTCATCCACCTTTGCCCTCAATTCATTTCTTCTACCTTTCCCCTCAATTCATTTCATCCACCTTCTGCAATTCATTTCATCCACCTTTCCCAATTTGTTTCATCCACCTTTCCCAATTCATTTCATCCACCTTCCCAAAATTCACTGCATCCACCTTTCCAAATTCATTTCATCCACCTTCTCTCAATTCACTTCATCCACCTTTCCCAATTCATTTCATCCACCTTTCCCGTCAGTTCATTTCATCTACCTTTCCCCTCAGTTCATTTCATCCACCTTCCTCTCAATTCGTTTCATCCACCTTTCCCAATTCGTTTAATCCACATTCATTCAATTCACTTCGTCCAGCTTTCCCAATTCATTTCATGCACCTTCCCTCAATTCATTTCATCAATCTTTCCCAATTCATTTCATCCACCTTTCCCAATTCATTTCAGGCAACTTTCCCAATTCGTATCATCCACCTTCCCAAAATTCACTTCATCCATCTTTCCCAATTCATTTAATCCATCTTTCCCCTGAATTCATTTCATCTGGCTTTCCCCTCAATTCATTTCATTGACCTTCCCTTAATTCACTTCATCCACCTTTCCAAATTCATTTCATCCACCTTTCCCCTGAATTCTTTTCACCCTCCTTTCCCCTCGATTCATTTCATCTACCTTTCCTCTCAATTCATTTCATCCACCTTTCCCAATTCATTTCATCCACCTTCCCTCAATTCATTTCATCCACCTTTCCCATCAGTTCATTTCATCTGCCTTTCCCCTCAGTTCATTTCATCCACCTTCCTCTCAATTCGTTTCATCCACCTTTCCCAATTCGTTTAATCCACCTTCCCTCAATTCACTTCATCCACCTTTCCCAATTCACATCATGCACCTTCCCTCAATTCATTCATCAATATTTCACAATTCATTTCATCCACCTATCCCAATTCGTTTCAGGCAACTTTCCCAATTCATTTCATCCACCTTTCCCAATTCGTTTCATCCACCTTCCCGCAATTTACTTCATGCACCTTTCCCTATTCATTTCATCCACCTTTGCTCTCAATTCTTTTCAACCACCTTCCCTCAATTCACTTCTTCCACCTTTCCCAATTCATTTAATCCACCTTCCCTCAATTCACTTCATCCACCTTTCCCAATTCACTTCATCCACCATCCCTCAATTCACTTCATCTACCTTCCTTCAATTCATTTCATCCACCTTTCCCAATTCATTTCATCCATCTTCCCAAAATTCACTTCATCCACCTTTCCCAATTCATTTAATACATCTTTCCCCTCTATTCATTTCATTTCCCTTTCCCCTCAATTCATTTCATCCACGTTCCCTCAATTTACTTCATCCTCCGTTCCCAATTAATGACATCCACCTTTCCCCCTAATTCACTTCATCCATCTTTCCCAATTCACTTCATCCTCCTTCCCTGAATTCATTTCATCCACCTTTCCCAATTCATTTCATCCACCGTTCCCAATTCATTACATCCACCTTCCCAAAATTCACTGCATTCACCTTTCCCCTGAATTCGTTTCATCCTCCCTTCCCCTCAATTCATTTCATCAACCTTTCCCAATTCCTTTCATCAACCTTTCCCAATTCATTTCATCCACCTTTGCCCTCAATTCATTTCTTCTACCTTTCCCCTCAATTCATTTCATCCACCTTCTGCAATTCATTTCATCCACCTTTCCCAATTTGTTTCATCCACCTTTCCCAATTCATTTCATCCACCTTCCCAAAATTCACTGCATCCACCTTTCCAAATTCATTTCAACCACCTTTCTCCTGAATTTGTTTCATCCTCCCTTCCCCTCAATTCATTTCATCCACCTTCCGCAATTCATTTCATCCACCTTCCCTCAATTCACATCAAACTCCTTCCCTCAATTCATTTCATCCACTTTTCCCAATTCATTTCATCCACTTTTCCCCTCAATTCATTTCATCTACCTTTCCACTCAATTCATTTCATCCACCTTTCCAAATTCATTTCATCCACCTTCTCTCAATTCACTTCATCCACCTTTCCCGTCAGTTCATTTCATCTACCTTTCCCCTCAGTTCATTTCATCCACCTTCCTCTCAATTCGTTTCATCCACCTTTCCCAATTCGTTTAATCCACATTCATTCAATTCACTTCGTCCAGCTTTCCCAATTCACTTCATGCACCTTCCCTCAATTCATTTCATCAATCTTTCCCAATTCATTTCATCCACCTTTCCCAATTCATTTCAGGCAACTTTCCCAATTCGTATCATCCACCTTCCCAAAATTCACTTCATCCATCTTTCCCAATTCATTTAATCCATCTTTCCCCTGAATTCATTTCATCTGGCTTTCCCCTCAATTCGTGTCATTGACCTTCCCTTAATTCACTTCATCCACCTTTCCAAATTCATTTCATCCACCTTTCCCCTGAATTCTTTTCACCCTCCTTTCCCCTCGATTCATTTCATCTACCTTTCCTCTCAATTCATTTCATCCACCTTTCCCAATTCATTTCATCCACCTTCCCTCAATTCATTTCATCCACCTTTCCCGTCAGTTCATTTCATCTACCTTTCCCCTCAGTTCATTTCATCCACCTTCCTCTCAATTCGTTTCATACACCTTTCCCAATTCGTTTAATCCACCTTCACTCAATTCACTTCATCCACCTTTCCCAATTCACATCATGCACCTTCTCTCAATTCATTCATCAATATTTCACAATTCATTTCATCCACCTTTCCCAATTCATTTCGTCAACCTTTCCCAATTGGTTTCATCCACCTTTCGCAATTCGTTTCATCCACCTTCCCTCAGTTCACTTTGTCGACCTGCCCTCAATTGATTTCATCCACCTTTCCCAATTAATTTCATTCACCTTTCCCAATTCATTTCAGCCACCTTTCCCAATTCGTTTCATCCACCTTTCCCAATTCATTTCATCCACCTTCCCAAAATTCACTTCATCCACGTTTCCAAATTCATTTCATCCACCTTTCCCAATTCGTTTAATCCACCTTCCCTCAATTCACTTCATCCACCTTTCCCAATTCACATCATGCACCTTCCCTCAATTCATTTCATCAATATTTCACAATTCATTTCATCCACCTATCCCAATTCGTTTCAGGCAACTTTCCCAATTCGTTTCATCCGCCTTCCCAAAATTCACTTCATCCATCTTTCCCAATTCATTTAATCCACCTTTCCCCTGAATTCATTTCATCCACCTGTCCCAATTCGTTTAATCCACCTTCCCTCAATTCACTTCATCCACCTTTCCCAATTCATTTCATACACTTTTCCCGTCAGTTCATTTCATCTACCTTTTCCCTCAGTTTATTTCATCCACCTTCCTCTCAATTCGTTTCATCCACCTTTCCCAATTTGTTTAATCCACCTTCCCAAAATACATTTCATCAATCTTTCCAATTCATTTCATCCACCTTCCCTCAATTCACTTCATCAACCTTTCCCAATTCACTTCATCCACCTGTCCCAATTCATTTCATCCATCTTTCCCCTCAATTCATTTCATCTACCTTTCCCCTCAATTCGATTCATCCACCTTTCCCAATTCGTTTAATCCACCATCCCTCAATTCACGTCATCCACCTTCCCGGAATTCATTTCATCAAGCTTTCACAATTAATTTCATCCACCTTTCCCAATTCATTTCATCTACCTTTCCCCTCAGTTCATTTCATCCACCTTCCTCTCAATTCGTTTCATCCACCTTTCCCAATTCATTTCATCCACATTCATTCAATTCACTTCGTCCAGCTTTCCCAATTCACTTCATCCTCCTTCCCTGAATTCATTTCATCCACCTTTCCCAATTCATTTCATCCACCGTTCCCAATTCATTACATCCACCTTTCCCAATTCATTTCATCCACCTTTGCCCTCAATTCATTTTTTCTACCTTTCTCCTCAGTTCATTTCATCCACCTTCCTCTCAATTCATTTCATCCACCTTTGCTCTCAATTCTTTTCAACCACCTTCCCTCAATTCACTTCTTCCACCTTTCCCAATTCATTTAATCCACCTTCCCTCAATTCACTTCATCCACCTTTCCCAATTCACTTCATCCACCATCCCTCAATTCACTTCATCTACCTTCCTTCAATTCATTTCATCCACCTTTCCCAATTCATTTCATCCATCTTCCCAAAATTCACTTCATCCACCTTTCCCAATTCATTTAATACATCTTTCCCCTCTATTCATTTCATTTCCCTTTCCCCTCAATTCATTTCATCCACGTTCCCTCAATTTACTTCATCCTCCGTTCCCAATTAATGACATCCACCTTTCCCCCTCAATTCACTTCATCCATCTTTCCCAATTCACTTCATCCTCCTTCCCTGAATTCATTTCATCCACCTTTCCCAATTCATTTCATCCACCGTTCCCAATTCATTACATCCACCTTTCCCAATTCATTTCATCCACCTTTGCCCTCAATTCATTTTTTCTACCTTTCCCCTCAATTCATTTCATCCACCTTCTGCAATTCATTTCATCCACCTTTCCCAATTTGTTTCATCCACCTTTCCCAATTCATTTCATCCACCTTCCCAAAATTCACTGCATCCACCTTTCCAAATTCATTTCATCCACCTTTCCCCTGAATTTGTTTCATCCTCCCTTCCCCTCAATTCATTTCATCCACTTTTCCCAATTCATTTCATCCACTTTTCCCCTCAATTCATTTCATCCACATTTCCCAATTCATTTCATCTACCTTTCCACTCAATTCATTTCATCCACCTTTCCAAATTCATTTCATCCACCTTCTCTCAATTCACTTCATCCACCTTTCCCAATTCATTTCATCCACCTTTCCCGTCAGTTCATTTCATCTACCTTTCCCCTCAGTTCATTTCATCCACCTTCCTCTCAATTCGTTTCATCCACCTTTCCCAATTCGTTTAATCCACATTCATTCAATTCACTTCGTCCAGCTTTCCCAATTCATTTCATGCACCTTCCCTCAATTCATTTCATCAATCTTTCCCAATTCATTTCATCCACCTTTCCCAATTCATTTCAGGCAACTTTCCCAATTCGTATCATCCACCTTCCCAAAATTCACTTCATCCATCTTTCCCAATTCATTTAATCCATCTTTCCCCTGAATTCATTTCATCTGGCTTCCCCCTCAATTCATTCATTGACCTTCCCTTAATTCACTTCATCCACCTTTCCAAATTCATTTCATCCACCTTTCCCCTGAATTCTTTTCACCCTCCTTTCCCCTCGATTCATTTCATCTACCTTTCCTCTCAATTCATTTCATCCACCTTTCCCAATTCATTTCATCCACCTTCCCTCAATTCATTTCATCCACCTTTCCCGTCAGTTCATTTCATCTGCCTTTCCCCTCAGTTCATTTCATCCACCTTCCTCTCAATTCGTTTCATCCACCTTTCCCAATTCGTTTAATCCACCTTCCCTCAATTCACTTCATCCACCTTTCCCAATTCACATCATGCACCTTCCCTCAATTCATTCATCAATATTTCACAATTCATTTCATCCACCTATCCCAATTCGTTTCAGGCAACTTTCCCATTCATTTCATCCACCTTTCCCAATTCGTTTCATCCACCTTCCCGCAATTTACTTCATGCACCTTTCCCTATTCATTTCATCCACCTTTGCTCTCAATTCTTTTCAACCACCTTCCCTCAATTCACTTCTTCCACCTTTCCCAATTCATTTAATCCACCTTCCCTCAATTCACTTCATCCACCTTTCCCAATTCACTTCATCCACCATCCCTCAATTCACTTCATCTACCTTCCTTCAATTCATTTCATCCACCTTTCCCAATTCATTTCATCCATCTTCCCAAAATTCACTTCATCCACCTTTCCCAATTCATTTAATACATCTTTCCCCTCTATTCATTTCATTTCCCTTTCCCCTCAATTCATTTCATCCACGTTCCCTCAATTTACTTCATCCTCCGTTCCCAATTAATGACATCCACCTTTCCCCCTAATTCACTTCATCCATCTTTCCCAATTCACTTCATCCTCCTTCCCTGAATTCATTTCATCCACCTTTCCCAATTCATTTCATCCACCGTTCCCAATTCATTACATCCACCTACCCAAAATTCACTGCATTCACCTTTCCCCTGAATTCGTTTCATCCTCCCTTCCCCTCAATTCATTTCATCAACCTTTCCCAATTCCTTTCATCAACCTTTCCCAATTCATTTCATCCACCTTTGCCCTCAATTCATTTCTTCTACCTTTCCCCTCAATTCATTTCATCCACCTTCTGCAATTCATTTCATCCACCTTTCCCAATTTGTTTCATCCACCTTTCCCAATTCATTTCATCCACCTTCCCAAAATTCACTGCATCCACCTTTCCAAATTCATTTCAACCACCTTTCTCCTGAATTTGTTTCATCCTCCCTTCCCTCAATTCATTTCATCCACCTTCCGCAATTCATTTCATCCACCTTCCCTCAATTCACATCAAACTCCTTCCCTCAATTCATTTCATCCACTTTTCCCAATTCATTTCATCCACTTTTCCCCTCAATTCATTTCATCTACCTTTCCACTCAATTCATTTCATCCACCTTTCCAAATTCATTTCATCCACCTTCTCTCAATTCACTTCATCCACCTTTCCCGTCAGTTCATTTCATCTACCTTTCCCCTCAGTTCATTTCATCCACCTTCCTCTCAATTCGTTTCATCCACCTTTCCCAATTCGTTTAATCCACATTCATTCAATTCACTTCGTCCAGCTTTCCCAATTCACTTCATGCACCTTCCCTCAATTCATTTCATCAATCTTTCCCAATTCATTTCATCCACCTTTCCCAATTCATTTCAGGCAACTTTCCCAATTCGTATCATCCACCTTCCCAAAATTCACTTCATCCATCTTTCCCAATTCATTTAATCCATCTTTCCCCTGAATTCATTTCATCTGGCTTTCCCCTCAATTCGTGTCATTGACCTTCCCTTAATTCACTTCATCCACCTTTCCAAATTCATTTCATCCACCTTTCCCCTGAATTCTTTTCACCCTCCTTTCCCCTCGATTCATTTCATCTACCTTTCCTCTCAATTCATTTCATCCACCTTTCCCAATTCATTTCATCCACCTTCCCTCAATTCATTTCATCCACCTTTCCCGTCAGTTCATTTCATCTACCTTTCCCCTCAGTTCATTTCATCCACCTTCCTCTCAATTCGTTTCATACACCTTTCCCAATTCGTTTAATCCACCTTCACTCAATTCACTTCATCCACCTTTCCCAATTCACATCATGCACCTTCTCTCAATTCATTCATCAATATTTCACAATTCATTTCATCCACCTTTCCCAATTCATTTCGTCAACCTTTCCCAATTGGTTTCATCCACCTTTCGCAATTCGTTTCATCCACCTTCCCTCAGTTCACTTTGTCGACCTGCCCTCAATTGATTTCATCCACCTTTCCCAATTAATTTCATTCACCTTTCCCAATTCATTTCAGCCACCTTTCCCAATTCGTTTCATCCACCTTTCCCAATTCATTTCATCCACCTTCCCAAAATTCACTTCATCCACGTTTCCAAATTCATTTCATCCACCTTTCCCAATTCGTTTAATCCACCTTCCCTCAATTCACTTCATCCACCTTTCCCAATTCACATCATGCACCTTCCCTCAATTCATTTCATCAATATTTCACAATTCATTTCATCCACCTATCCCAATTCGTTTCAGGCAACTTTCCCAATTCGTTTCATCCGCCTTCCCAAAATTCACTTCATCCATCTTTCCCAATTCATTTAATCCACCTTTCCCCTGAATTCATTTCATCCACCTGTCCCAATTCGTTTAATCCACCTTCCCTCAATTCGCTTCATCCACCTTTCCCAATTCATTTCATTCACTTTTCCCGTCAGTTCATTTCATCTACCTTTTCCCTCAGTTTATTTCATCCACCTTCCTCTCAATTCGTTTCATCCACCTTTCCCAATTTGTTTAATCCACCTTCCCAAAATACATTTCATCAATCTTTCCAATTCATTTCATCCACCTTCCCTCAATTCACTTCATCAACCTTTCCCAATTCACTTCATCCACCTGTCCCAATTCATTTCATCCATCTTTCCCCTCAATTCATTTCATCTACCTTTCCCCTCAATTCGATTCATCCACCTTTCCCAATTCGTTTAATCCACCATCCCTCAATTCACGTCATCCACCTTCCCGGAATTCATTTCATCAAGCTTTCACAATTAATTTCATCCACCTTTCCCAATTCATTTCATCTACCTTTCCCCTCAGTTCATTTCATCCACCTTCCTCTCAATTCGTTTCATCCACCTTTCCCAATTCATTTCATCCACATTCATTCAATTCACTTCGTCCAGCTTTCCCAATTCACTTCATCCTCCTTCCCTGAATTCATTTCATCCACCTTTCCCAATTCATTTCATCCACCGTTCCCAATTCATTACATCCACCTTTCCCAATTCATTTCATCCACCTTTGCCCTCAATTCATTTTTTCTACCTTTCTCCTCAGTTCATTTCATCCACCTTCCTCTCAATTCATTTCATCCACCTTTGCTCTCAATTCTTTTCAACCACCTTCCCTCAATTCACTTCTTCCACCTTTCCCAATTCATTTAATCCACCTTCCCTCAATTCACTTCATCCACCTTTCCCAATTCACTTCATCCACCATCCCTCAATTCACTTCATCTACCTTCCTTCAATTCATTTCATCCACCTTTCCCAATTCATTTCATCCATCTTCCCAAAATTCACTTCATCCACCTTTCCCAATTCATTTAATACATCTTTCCCCTCTATTCATTTCATTTCCCTTTCCCCTCAATTCATTTCATCCACGTTCCCTCAATTTACTTCATCCTCCGTTCCCAATTAATGACATCCACCTTTCCCCCTCAATTCACTTCATCCATCTTTCCCAATTCACATCATCCTCCTTCCCTGAATTCATTTCATCCACCTTTCCCAATTCATTTCATCCACCGTTCCCAATTCATTACATCCACCTTTCCCAATTCATTTCATCCACCTTTGCCCTCAATTCATTTTTTCTACCTTTCCCCTCAATTCATTTCATCCACCTTCTGCAATTCATTTCATCCACCTTTCCCAATTTGTTTCATCCACCTTTCCCAATTCATTTCATCCACCTTCCCAAAATTCACTGCATCCACCTTTCCAAATTCATTTCATCCACCTTTCCCCTGAATTTGTTTCATCCTCCCTTCCCCTCAATTCATTTCATCCACTTTTCCAATTCATTTCATCCACTTTTCCCTCAATTCATTTCATCCACATTTCCCAATTCATTTCATCTACCTTTCCACTCAATTCATTTCATCCACCTTTCCAAATTCATTTCATCCACCTTCTCTCAATTCACTTCATCCACCTTTCCCAATTCATTTCATCCACCTTTCCCGTCAGTTCATTTCATCTACCTTTCCCCTCAGTTCATTTCATCCACCTTCCTCTCAATTCGTTTCATCCACCTTTCCCAATTCGTTTAATCCACATTCATTCAATTCACTTCGTCCAGCTTTCCCAATTCATTTCATGCACCTTCCCTCAATTCATTTCATCAATCTTTCCCAATTCATTTCATCCACCTTTCCCAATTCATTTCAGGCAACTTTCCCAATTCGTATCATCCACCTTCCCAAAATTCACTTCATCCATCTTTCCCAATTCATTTAATCCATCTTTCCCCTGAATTCATTTCATCTGGCTTTCCCCTCAATTCATTTCATTGACCTTCCCTTAATTCACTTCATCCACCTTTCCAAATTCATTTCAACCACCTTTCCCCTGAATTCTTTTCACCCTCCTTTCCCCTCGATTCATTTCATCTACCTTTCCTCTCAATTCATTTCATCCACCTTTCCCAATTCATTTCATCCACCTTCCCTCAATTCATTTCATCCACCTTTCCCGTCAGTTCATTTCATCTGCCTTTCCCCTCAGTTCATTTCATCCACCTTCCTCTCAATTCGTTTCATCCACCTTTCCCAATTCGTTTAATCCACCTTCCCTCAATTCACTTCATCCACCTTTCCCAATTCACATCATGCACCTTCCCTCAATTCATTCATCAATATTTCACAATTCATTTCATCCACCTATCCCAATTCGTTTCAGGCAACTTTCCCAATTCATTTCATCCACCTTTCCCAATTCGTTTCATCCACCTTCCCGCAATTTACTTCATGCACCTTTCCCTATTCATTTCATCCACCTTTGCTCTCAATTCTTTTCAACCACCTTCCCTCAATTCACTTCTTCCACCTTTCCCAATTCATTTAATCCACCTTCCCTCAATTCACT